>NW_027039479.1:0-50743 GCF_034236695.1 Oncorhynchus nerka | reverse complement strand
AGATGAGAGATGTAATGTTTGTCTCTGTTGTGTTGAAGACCAATCAAGCAGGAGAGACCAGCCACCCCTGTTCCCAGCTGTGTGTCCATGAAGAGTGACTGGTCTATGGATGCAACCTATAGTGTTTAGAGAGGGAGACTTTTCTACTGAACAAAGGTAAGAAGAACTCATGGGTCCTGGTCAGTGAGTTAAACAACACTGTCTCTAGTTGTTGTTTTCATAATCAATAGGCTAATCATTTTGTCCATTTGCATAGTCCTAAAACAATATTAAACAAACACAACATTCCCTCCCTGTGTGTGTGTGTGTGTGTGTGTGTGTGTGTGTGTGTGTGTGTGTGTGTGTGTGTGTGTGTGTGTGTGTACTCCCTGGATGAGGAGATGTAATCTCATGTTTTGTCCACAGAAAACAACAGGAGAGATCAGAGTCAGAGATTCTCAGTGGTCAGTCTTCGCAGAGTCATCAAACAGACCTGGACTCCATATTCAGTGTATGTGGTCCTGTTGTGTACATTTGTTTTTGTTTACCTCAAGTAAAGTTGATCTGTCAATCATGCATTAATGTGAAATCATTTATTCTCTTGCTTAACTTATTTACTTTATTTATTTCAGATGCTTGAAGAGAAAATGATGACATTTGTGAAGAACGAGCTGAAGATATTCAAGAGGATTCTTAGTCCAGAAGTCCCAGAAGGCTTTGAGAGTCAGAAGCAGGATAAGGAAGTGGTGGACCCTGAAGATGAGAAGCAGGAGAGCAGTGCCAGAGAGGGGGCTCTGAAGATCACACTGCACATCCTGAGGAAAATGAACCAGAAGGAGCTTGCTGACACACTGGAGAAATGTAAGATCTGTCTGCCTCATGTTGAATGCTGTTTTATAACATTTAAAAGCTGTAGCTAAGCTAAAGTACAGCTAAAGTAGCTGTGTAACTCAATGATATTGTAGCAGCCTTAACACAACACCTAGTGACCTCATCAAGTAGCAGCAGGGATGTGTTGTGGTGATTCATTTAGAGAGAGAGAACATTAATAATACCATCAATAATACCAATAATAATATAATCAGTCACACCAGTCTGTAATGCATTATGAAAACATTTACACATTTATACAGTCAGTTAAGAGAATAAATTATTATAATGTAAAACTTTATAACAGTCCTACAATACAGTAGGCATTAAAACAGACGTAATATTAATATCCTCTGTGTTATTTCTAGATTCAGATGATCCTGCTGTGATTTGCCAACGTGAACTCAAATCTAATCTAAAGAAGAAGTTTCAATGTGTATTTGAGGGGATCGCTAAACAAGGAAACCCAACACTTCTCAATAAGATCTACACAGAGCTCTACATCACAGAGGGTGGAACAGGAGAGGTCAATAATGAACATGAGCTGAGACAGATTGAGACAACAACCAGGAAACAAGCAAGACCAGAGACTGCAATCAAATGTAACGACATCTTCAAACCCTTAACTGGACAAGACAAACCTATCAGAACTGTGCTGACAAAGGGAGTCGCTGGCATTGGAAAAACAGTCTCTGTGCAGAAGTTCATTCTGGACTGGGCTGAAGGAAAAGCAAATCAGGATGTGCAATTTGTATTTTCATTCCCTTTTCGGGAGCTGAATTTGATGAAAGGGGACAAACACACTTTCATTGAACTTCTTAATCACTTCTCAATGGAAACTAAACAATCAGGAATCTCCAACTACAACAAGTACAAAGTTCTGTTCATCTTTGATGGTCTGGATGAGTGCCGACTGCCCCTAGACTTCCAGAAGAACAAGATCTGTTGGGACGTCACAGAGTCAACCTCAGTGGATGTTCTGCTGACAAATCTCATCAAGGGAAATCTGCTCCCCTCTGCTCTCCTCTGGATAACTACCCGACCTGCAGCAGCCAATAAGATCCCTTCAGTGTGTGTTGACCAGGTGACAGAGGTACGAGGGTTCAATGACCCACAGAAGGAGAAGTACTTCAGGAAGAGATTCAGTGATGAGGACCTGGCCAGCAGAATCATCTCACACATAAAGACATCAAGGAGCCTCCACATCATGTGCCACATTCCAGTCTTCTGTTGGATTTCTGCAACAGTCCTTGAACACATGCTGAAACATAAGAGAGAAGAGATGCCCAAGACTCTGACTGAGATGTACACACACCTTGTGGAGTTTCATACCAAACAGAAGAATGAAAAGTATCTTGGGAAAGAAGGGACAGGTCCACACTGGGATAAAGAGAGCATTCTGTCACTGGGAAAACTGGCTTTTCAACAGCTTGTGAAGGGAAATCTGATTTTCTATGAAGAAGACCTGAAAGAGGCTGGCATTGGTGTCAATGAAGCCTCAGTGTACTCAGGATTGTGCACACAGCTCTTTAAAGAGGAATGTGGGCTGTACCAGGACAAGGTGTACTGCTTTGTTCATCTGAGCATTCAGGAGTTTCTGGCTGCTGTATATGTGTTCCTCTCATTCATCAACAACAATGAGAATCTAATGGACAAACTGCAAACAAACGACAAGCCTGAAGTTACTTTCTACAAGAGTGCTGTGGATAAAGCCTTACAAAGTGAGACGGGAAACCTGGACCTTTTCCTCCGCTTCCTTCTGGGCCTCTCACTGGAGTCCAATCAGAAGCACTACGAGGTCTACTGACAAAGACAAGAAGCAGCTCACAGAGCCATGAAGAAACAGTCAAGTACATCAAGGAGAAGATCAGGGAGAATCCCTCTCCAGAGAGGTGCATCAATCTGTTCCACTGTCTGAATGAACTGAATGACCATTCTCTAGTGGAGGAGATCCAAAGCTACCTGAGATCAGGAAGTCTCTCAGAACCCAACCTGTCACCTGCACAGTGGTCAGCTCTGGTCTTTGTGTTGCTGACTTCAGAAAAGGAGCTGGATGTGTTTGACCTGAAGAAATACTCCAGATCAGAGGAAGGTCTTCTGAGGCTGCTGCCAGTGGTCAAAGCCTCCAGAGCTGTTCTGTGAGTAAATAAAATGACATATAAGAACTAATCATCAGGAAGAAATATTCAGTTCAGAGAAAAATATGTATTATAATATGTATATAATTTTATATTGAAAAACATATTGAATAAATGCATTGATTTTCACATTATTATAACAAAATGACCACACAATTCTAGCAGATGGAAGATGAATCTATATGTTGTTTTGGATAATTAACCAAATGCATCTGCCATTGTCCTTCTACACTACTGGTGTTAAATTAACAGTGTGTTTGTGAAGTCATGATGATCTCTTTGTCAGGCTGTCAGGCTGTGGAGTCACAGAGGAAGGCTGTGCTTCTCTGGTCTCAGCTCTGGAGTCAAACCCCTCACACCTGAGAGAGCTGGATCTGAGTAACAATGACCTGAAGGATTCAGGAGTGAAGCTGCTCTCTGCTGGACTGGGGAATCCCCACTGTAAACTGGAGACTCTGAGGTCAGTATTCCTGTAGTTGGTCAACAAGTGATAACTGTTCACCAGATCCACATGTGTTTACCAGACACACATCGTCCACACCATATGTGTTTGGACAGTGAAGCTTACAGTTTTAAATGTGGTGCTTTGCTCCAGCATTTAGGATTTGAGATAGAATGTTTCATATTAGATGACAGTACAGAATGTCACCTTTTATTTGAGGGTAATGGTGAGAGGTTAGCATGTTTTGTTGTAGTCTCTTATTGGTAATGGTGAGAGGTTAGCATGTTTTGTTGTAGCCTCTGTTATTGGTAATGGTGAGAGGTTAGCATGTTTTATTGTAGCCTCTGTTATTGGTAATGGTGAGAGGTTAGCATGTTTTATTGTAGCCTCTGTTATTGGTAATGGTGAGAGGTTAGCATGTTTTGTTGTAGCCTCTGTTATTGGTAATGGTGAGAGGTTAGCATGTTTTGTTGTAGTCTCTGTTATTGGTAATGGTGAGAGGTTAGCATGTTTTGTTGTAGCCTCTGTTATTGGTAATGGTGAGAGGTTAGCATGTTTTGTTGTAGTCTCTGTTATTGGTAATGGTGAGAGGTTAGCATGTTTTGTTGTAGTCTGTTTTTGGTAATGGTGAGAGGTTAGCATGTTTTGTTGTAGCCTCTGTTATTGGTAATGGTGAGAGGTTAGCATGTTTTGTTGTAGTCTCTGTTATTGGTAATGGTGAGAGGTTAGTATGTTGTGTTGTAGTCTCTGTTACTGGTAATGGTGAGAGGTTAGCATGTTTTGTTGTAGTCTGTTATTGGTAATGGTGAGAGGTTAGCATGTTTTGTTGTAGTCTGTTATTGGTAATGGTGAGAGGTTAGCATGTTTTGTTGTAGTCTGTTATTGGTAATGGTGAGAGGTTAGCATGTTTTGTTGTAGTCTCTGTTATTGGTAATGGTGAGAGGTTAGCATGTTTTGTTGTAGTCTCTGTTATTGGTAATGGTGAGAGGTTAGTATGTTTTGTTGTAGTCTCTGTTATTGGTAATGGTGAGAGGTTAGCATGTTTTGTTGTAGTCTCTGTTATTGGTAATGGTGAGAGGTTAGCATGTTTTGTTGTAGTCTCTGTTATTGGTAATGGTGAGAGGTTAGCATGTTTTGTTGTAGTCTCTGTTATTGGTAATGGTGAGAGGTTAGCATGTTTTGTTGTAGTCTCTGTTATTGGTAATGGTGAGAGGTTAGCATGTTTTGTTGTAGTCTCTGTTATTGGTAATGGTGAGAGGTTAGTATGTTGTGTTGTAGGTTAGTATGTTTTGTTGTTAGTGTTTTGTTGTAGTCTGTTATTGGTAATGGTGAGAGGTTAGATGTTTTGTTGTAGCCTCTGTTATTGGTATGTTTTGTTTTGTTGTAGTCTCTGTTATTGGTAATGGTGAGAGGTTAGCATGTTTTGTTGTAGTCTCTGTTATTGGTAATGGTGAGAGGTTAGCATGTTTTGTTGTAGCCTCTGTTATTGGTAATGGTGAGAGGTTGCATGTTTTGTTGTAATGGTGAGAGGTTAGCATGTTTTGTTGTAGCCTCTGTTATTGGTAATGGTGAGAGGTTAGCATGTTTTGTTGTAGCCTCTGTTATTGGTAATGGTGAGAGGTTAGCATGTTTTGTTGTAGTCTCTGTTATTGGTAATGGTGAGAGGTTAGCATGTTTTGTTGTATCCTCTGTTATTGGTAATGGTGAGAGGTTAGCATGTTTTGTTGTAGCCTCTGTTATTGGTAATGGTGAGAGGTTAGCATGTTTTGTTGTAGTCTCTGTTATTGGTAATGGTGAGAGGTTAGCATGTTTTGTTGTAGTCTCTGTTATTGGTAATGGTGAGAGGTTAGCATGTTTTGTTGTAGTCTCTGTTATTGGTAATGGTGAGAGGTTAGTATGTTGTGTTGTAGTCTCTGTTACTGGTAATGGTGAGAGGTTAGCATGTTTTGTTGTAGTCTGTTATTGGTAATGGTGAGAGGTTAGCATGTTTTGTTGTAGTCTGTTATTGGTAATGGTGAGAGGTTAGCATGTTTTGTTGTAGTCTCTGTTATTGGTAATGGTGAGAGGTTAGCATGTTTTGTTGTAGTCTCTGTTATTGGTAATGGTGAGAGGTTAGTATGTTTTGTTCTAGCCTCTGTTATTGGTAATGGTGAGAGGTTAGTATGTTTTGTTGTAGTCTCTGTTATTGGTAATGGTGAGAGGTTAGCATGTTTTGTTGTAGCCTCTGTTATTGGTAATGGTGAGAGGTTAGCATGTTTTGTTGTAGTCTCTGTTATTGGTAATGGTGAGAGGTTAGCATGTTTTGTTGTAGTCTCTGTTATTGGTAATGGTGAGAGGTTAGCATGTTTTGTTGTAGTCTCTGTTATTGGTAATGGTGAGAGGTTAGCATGTTTTGTTGTAGCCTCTGTTATTGGTAATGGTGAGAGGTTAGCATGTTTTGTTGTAGCCTCTGTTATTGGTAATGGTGAGAGGTTAGCATGTTTAGTTGTAGCCTCTGTTATTGGTAATGGTGAGAGGTTAGCATGTTTTGTTGTAGTCTCTGTTATTGGTAATGGTGAGAGGTTAGCATGTTTTGTTGTATCCTCTGTTATTGGTAATGGTGAGAGGTTAGCATGTTTTGTTGTTGCCTCTGTTATTGGTAATGGTGAGAGGTTAGCATGTTTTGTTGTAGCCTCTGTTATTGGTAATGGTGAGAGGTTAGCATGTTTTGTTGTAGCCTCTGTAACATCATCAGGATTCATGTATTATTGTTTAGAAACATGTTATCTACTCACTTAGATAGAAAGTTACTTACAATATTTAAAATGTTAGCTTCACTGTCTAAATAGATATGGTGTGGACTGTATACTCAATACAATCTAAATCTGATTCCTCACTGTCTAAATAGATATGGTGTGGACTGTATACTCAATACAATCTAAATCTGATTCCTCACTGTCTGTCTTTTGACTGATACTGCTTTTAAACTGGTCTGGTCAGTCTACTATAATATTTGTACTAAACATTTTTCTATCTGCAGGCAATACTTTGATAATTTGTTATTTCTAATAATGATACATTCATTTATGAATAGATATGGCAGGTTTCAGGACACTGATGTACCTGCACATTTAGAAACAAATGTACTGCCTCTCCATTTTCAAAAAAATTTATACTGCCACAATTTTCACCACCAAAGAATATCAGTGTGATTTTAATATGATTTGACTCTTTGCAGGCTGTCACGCTGTCTAGTCACAGAGGAAGGCTGTGCTTCTCTGGTCTCAGCTCTGAGGTCAAACCCCTCACACCTGAGAGAGCTGGACCTGAGCTACAATCACCCAGGAGACTCAGGAGTCAGACTGCTCTCTGCTGGACTGGAGGATCCACACTGCAGACTGGAGAAACTCAAGTATGTAGAGGGTTTATGTCAATGTTCATATCTGACATGTTTGACTTATCAGGCTAGTTAAGACAAACATTCTGACCACCACTTGGATAAAGTTATATGATGACTGTGTGTGTGTGTGTGTGTGTGTGTGTGTGTGTGTGTGTGTGTGTGTGTGTGTGTGTGTGTGTGTGTGTGTGTGTGTGTTCAGGTGTATCACTCAATGACTGTCTGTTGTCTGTTCTTTTGCTTACCGCTACAGTGTGGAACATGGTGGAGAGTACACAATGAAACCTGGGCTTAGAAAATGTGAGTGTTGACTGAATGTTACTAAGAATAAGTCTTAATTCAAGTTAAGTCAAAGTCAAAGACCACCATCATTACTTACTTGGTCATATTAAATATCAGCTGTAGTTCTACAGAAGCAGAAATCAGGGATACCAAAGAGTTGCTTTGACTGTGTGTGTGTGTGTGTGTGTGTGTGTGTGTGCGTGTGTGTGTGTGTGTGTAATTAATGGGAATAAGTGTGTTTTATATTACCATACAGTATAACATATAATCATTCAACAAGTCTCAAGTTACCTTAACTTCTCCTTTTGATACCTAGAAACATCTACATTAAATGAATTAGTGAAAAGTGAGTTAACATTCTAATGTGAAATGATGATGATTTCTAATATTGTGTCTGGTTTCATCCATCAGATGTCTGTGATCTCACACTGGACCTAAACACAGTAAACAGACTCCTCTCTCTGTCTGAGGGGAACAGAAAGGTGACATGTAGGACAGAGAAGCAGCCGTATCCTGATCACCCAGAGAGATTTGAGGACTGTGAACAGGTGCTGTGTAGAGAGGGTCTGACTGGGCGCTGTTACTGGGAGGTAGAGTGGAGTGGGAGAAGGGCTGATATAGGAGTGACATATAAAGGAATCAGCAGGAGAGGAGGGGTTAAGGACTGTTATCTTGGATGGAATGACAAGTCCTGGAGTCTGAACTGCTCTGACAACAGTTACATTGCCTGGCACAATAATAATCCCACTACCATAGACGTCCCCTCCTCCAGCCCCCACAGAGTAGGAGTGTATCTGGACTGGCCAGCCGGCACTCTGTCCTTCTATAGAGCCTCCTCTGACATACTGACCCACCTGATCACATTCACCTCCACATTCACTGAGCCCATCTATCCAGGGATTCATATTTGGTATGATGGCGACTCAGTGTCTCTGTGTCAAACACAACATGATGTTTCACTCTAATCAGGGTCATGTTCAGTATGACACACTGGAGCAACAATGTAGAATATCTC
Source organism: Oncorhynchus nerka (assembly GCF_034236695.1). Classification (NCBI taxonomy): domain Eukaryota; kingdom Metazoa; phylum Chordata; class Actinopteri; order Salmoniformes; family Salmonidae; genus Oncorhynchus; species Oncorhynchus nerka. The sequence goes on along the minus strand of NW_027039479.1, from coordinate 42,641 downwards.
TCTAGTGTGTTAACCTCTCTATCCAGGGTGTTTGGTATGAATATCTCTCTAGTGTGTTAACCTCTCTATCCAGGGTGTTTGGTATGAATATCTCTCTAGTGTGTTAACCTCTCTATCCAGGGTGTTTGGTATGAATATCTCTCTAGTGTGTAAACCTCTCTCTCCAGGGTGTTTGGTATGAATATCTCTCTAGTGTGTTAACCTCTCTATCCAGGGTGTTTGGTATGAATATCTCTCTAGTGTGTTAACCTCTCTATCCAGGGTGTTTGGTATGAATATCTCTCTAGTGTGTTAACCTCTCTATCCAGGGTGTTTGGTATGAATATCTCTCTAGTGTGTAAACCTCTCTATCCAGGGTGTTTGGTATAAAAAAATGTGTAGTAGCATTACTTTAAGGTTAATATAAATGATAGGTGTGTACAATCGTGTTACTCTGGTTGTGTAAATTGCTGTTTTCACATAACTCTGTAACTAATTCACATCTTGTCTGTTCCGAACAAAGTCTCTCCTCATCCTCTATTCTAAGAACCAACTGTTCTTGGTTCTCGTAGGAGAACACAGAGGATTCTGACTAGTTGGCCACCTCATCCACTAGATATGTGTTGGTTCGACACATTGAGTCAGTTGTGGTGGAACCAGCCATGACTAAGCATTTATAGGTTTACTATATGAGACCTCTGTTGGTTTCTGTATGTCAGAGCTCTTGGCCCAACACCCAAGAGTGTGGGGTCGACCAGCCTCATTATTGCAGGGCTCTCAACGAATCACTTATGGGTGCAGTGATTCAGGGCAGGTGGAGCTGTTATGAGCCCCAAATCTTTACCAACATAAATCAAATCCCACCCAAAAATGGTGGCTTGCTTGTTTTGCATGTTATTTTGGCATTAATATGTGACACATATCAGTTTGCAAACAATGTAAAATTGTATAATATATATATCATTGAATTAATAAAGCTCTATAGAAACATGGTTGCTTTTTTGATTTCTTGAGTAAGGCAACTAAAAAAAAAGCAGGTGTTTCAGCCCAGCTCAGTGCTTTTTAGTGGTGGTGGGGCAAGCCAGCAGAAAATACAAGCGTTGCGCCTTGATTGACTCAGTGTTCTGTCACCCATGGGGACACTACGTCACCTCCAAGTCTAAGGGGAGACCTCGAGAATTCTAGCCCCTTGTGTGTTGCCATAGAGTTACATTAGAAATGCCCATCCAAGAAGGCTCAAAGTCATTGGCCACAGATAAAATGACGTCAAATCACATATGTACAGTAGCTTTGATTGGACTGATCATGTCTACATCATACCTTCAAAATCTTAGCTATAGCAAGCTAGACAGTCATCATCATGAATCAAGTGGAAATCTACTGGCAAATCATATGATGAGAAATAATAGACAAAACATATCGGTGCTCATGGACATAAACACAACAAGTTGGAAATTTAATTTAACAACACGTGTTGAACGGTCATCCAACTCTGAATTGTAAATCCTCTTTCTAGAGAAACGACCTGAAGCTCAATGACCTCATCATGATTTGACCTTGTTTTGTCTGAGTTCCAGTTGTTTTGAAAGCACCATAAATCCAGAAAATTCCAGGCTTTGATGACACAATTTTCCCACGAAGGACCGCCGTGCCAACTTCCTGTTCAAGTGAGCACAGCACAACAAGGTGAGTCCAAAACTGTTTTCTATGCTGCTGCATAAATATTGTAATATGCCAGGGAGATATGTATACCGTAGCTAAGAAAGTAATACTAAGTGTATGTTCTGTAGTAAGATGTTAGTAGCCCATGTGCCTCACCCTAATAATTCAGTCTTTTTACCCATCTTAATTTCACCTACTGTTCAGACTTGGTGGTGCACATGTAGCATATAACCTGTTTTAGAGAAATGTAATCATTGAATATTGGAAGAGCTTTCATTGTCTGCTTATATGCCCCGTCATTTATCCTACTGTCCTGACTTGGTGTGCAGGGAGAACACTGTAAGAACGGCCCACATTATGAATTGTGTCGCTGTACATTTAAAAAATGCTAAACAAATAGTTATAGTGACTACGTCCGTCCTAGCTCGCTCATTAATGTCTTAAGCGAAATTACAGATGGCCTCTTATCCGCTTGTGGTCCCATTATGCCATAGATTGTACATCTCAATTGTCATTAGAAACCACATTTTTTAAGCCGAATCGGATATGTTTTTTTTTAAAGGCAGTAAATGAGGCTGAATGACCTGTTTCGCTGCCAGACAAGGCTCCGCTGATAGTCAGGTGTAGCAGTAGTAAGGTGTTGGGACTCTGCTGATAGTCAGGTGTAGCAGTGGTAAGGTGTTGGGACTCTGCTGATAGTCAGGTGTAGCAGTGGTAAGGTGTTGGGACTCTGCTGATAGTCAGGTGTAGCAGTGGTAAGGTGTTGGGACTCTGCTGATAGTCAGGTGTAGCAGTGGTAAGGTGTTGGGACTCTGCTGATAACCAGGTGTAGCAGTGGTAAGATTTTGGGACTGCTGATATCCAGGTGTAGCAGTGGTAAGGTGTTGGGACTCTGCTGATAGCCAGGTGTAGCAGTGGTAAGGTGTTGGGACTCTGCTGATAACCAGGTGTAGCAGTGGTAAGGTGTTGGGACAGCTGCTCGGGCTCTGCTGATATCCAGGTGTAGCAGTGGTAAAGTGTTGGGACTCTGCTGATAGCCAGGTGTAGCAGTGGTAAGGTGTTGGGACTCTGCTGATATCCAGGTGTAGCAGTGGTAAGGTGTTGGGACTCTGCTGATATCCATAGTACCCTCCAAGCTCGTCATCAAGCTCGAGACCCTGGGTCTCGACCCCCCCTGTGCAACTGGGTACTGGACTTCCTGTCGGACCGCCCCCAGGTGGTGAGGGTAGGCAACAACATCTCCTCCCCGCTGATCCTCAACACGGGGGCCCCACAAGGGTGCGTTCTGAGCCCTCTCCTGTACTCCCTGTTCACCCACGACTCCGTGGCCACGCACGCCTCCAACTCAATCATCAAGTTTGCGGACGACACAACAGTGGTAGGCTTGATTACCAACAACGACGAGACGGCCTACAGGGAGGAGGTGAGGGCTCTCGGAGTGTGGTGTCAGGAAAAGAACCTCACACTCAACGTCAACAAAACTAAGGAGATGATTGTGGACTTCAGGAAACAGCAGAGGGAACACCCCCCTATCCACATCGATGGAACAGTAGTGGAGAGGGTAGCAAGTTTTAAGTTCCTCGGCATACACATCACAGACAAACTGAATTGGTCCACTCACACTGACAGCGTCGTGAAGAAGGCGCAGCAGCGCCTCTTCAACCTCAGGAGGCTGAAGAAATTCGGCTTGTCACCAAAAGCACTCACAAACTTCTACAGATGCACAATCGAGAGCATCCTGGCGGGCTGTATCACTGCCTGGTACGGCAACTGCTCCGCCCTCAACCGTAAGGCTCTCCAGAGGGTAGTGAGGTCTGCACAACGCATCACCGGGGCAAACTACCTGCCCTCCAGGACACCTACACCACCTGATGTTACAGGAAGGCCATAAAGATCATCAAGGACATCAACCACCCGAACCACTGCCTGTTCACCCCGCTATCATCCAGAAGGCGAGGTCAGTACAGGTGCATCAAAGCTGGGACCGAGAGACTGAAAAACAGCTTCTATCTCAAGGCCATCAGACTGTTAAACAGCCACCACTAACATTGAGTGGCTGCTGCCAACACACTGTCATTGACACTGACCCAACTCCAGCCACTTTAATAATGGGAATTGATGGGAAATGTTGTAAATATATCACTAGCCACTTTAAACAATGCTACCTTATATAATGTTACTTACCCTACATTATTCATCTCATATGCATACCTATATACTGTACTCTACATCATCGACTGCATCCTTATGTAATACATGTATCACTAGCCACTTTAACTATGCCACTTTGTTTACTTTGTCTACATTCTCATCTCATATGTATATACTGTACTCGATACCATCTACTGTATGCTGCTCTGTACCATCACTCATTCATATATCCTTATGTACATATTCTTTATCCCCTTACACTGTGTATAAGACAGTAGTTTTGGAATTGTTAGTTAGATTACTTGTTGGTTATCACTGCATTGTCGGAACTAGAAGCACAAGCATTTCGCTACACTCGCATTAACATTTGCTAACCATGTGTATGTGACAAATAAAATTTGATTTGATGATTTGATTTGATTTGATCCAGGTGTAGCAGTGGTAAGGTGTTGGGACTCTGCTGATATCCAGGTGTAGCAGTGGTAAGGTGTTGGGTCTCTGCTGATAACCAGGTGTAGCAGTGGTAAGGTGTTGGGACTTTGCTGATATCCAGGTGTAGCAGTGGTAAGATGTTGGGACTCTGCTGATATCCAGGTGTAACAGTGGTAAGGTGTTGGGACTCTGCTGATAACCAGGTGTAGCAGTGGTAAGGTGTTGGGACAGCTGTTCGGGCTCTGCTGATATCCAGGTGTAGCAGTGGTAAGGTGTTGGGACTCTGCTGATAGCCAGGTGTAGCAGTGGTAAGGTGTTGGGACTTTGCTGATATCCAGGTGTAGCAGTGGTAAGATGTTGGGACTCTGCTGATATCCAGGTGTAACAGTGGTAAGGTGTTGGGACTCTGCTGATATCCAGGTGTAGCAGTGGTAAGGTGTTGGGACTCTGCTGATATCCAGGTATAGTAGTGGTAAGGTGTTGGGACTCTGCTGATAACCAGGTGTAGCAGTGGTAAGATGTTGGGACTCTGCTGATAGCCAGGTGTAGCAGTGGTAAGGTGTTGGGACTCTGCTGATAACCAGGTGTAGCAGTGGTAAGGTGTGATGGGACAGTGGTGTGTTGGGACTCTGCTGATATCCAGGTGTAGCAGTGGTAAGGTGTTGGGACTCTGCTGATATCCAGGTGTAGCAGTGGTAAGGTGTTGGGACTCTGCTGATAGCCAGGTGTAGCAGTGGTAAGGTGTTGGGACTCTGCTGATAACCAGGTGTAGCAGTGGTAAGGTGTTGGGACTCTGCTGATATCCAGGTGTAGCAGTGGTAAGGTGTTGGGACTCTGCTGATAACCAGGTGTAGCAGTGGTAAGGTGTTGGGACTCTGCTGATAACCAGGTGTAGCAGTGGTAAGGTGTTGGGACTCTGCTGATAACCAGGTGTAGCAGTGGTAAGGTGTTGGGACTCTGCTGATATCCAGGTGTAGCAGTGGTAAGGTGTTGGGACTCTGCTGATAGCCAGGTGTAGCAGTGGTAAGGTGTTGGGACTCTGCTGATAACCAGGTGTAGCAGTGGTAAGGTGTTGGGACTCTGCTGATATCCAGGTGTAGCAGTGGTAAGGTGTTGGGACTCTGCTGATAACCAGGTGCTGATAGCCAGGTGTAGCAGTGGTAAGGTGTTGGCAGTGGTAAGGTGTTGGGACTCTCTGCTGATATCCAGGTGTAGCAGTGGTAAGGTGTTGGGACTCTGCTGATAACCAGGTGTAGCAGTGGTAAGGTGTTGGGACTCTGCTGATAACCAGGTGTAGCAGTGGTAAGGTGTTGGGACTCTGCTGATAACCAGGTGTAGCAGTGGTAAGGTGTTGGGACTCTGCTGATAACCAGGTGTAGCAGTGGTAGGTGTTGGGACTCTGCTGATAACCAGGTGTAGCAGTGGTAGGTGTTGGGACTCTGCTGATAACCAGGTGTAGCAGTGGTAAGGTGTTGGGACTCTGCTGATAACCAGGTGTAGCAGTGGTAAGGTGTTGGGACTCTGCTGATAACCAGGTGTAGCAGTGGTAAGGTGTTGGGACTCTGCTGATAACCAGGTGTAGCAGTGGTAACTCTGCTGATAACCAGGTGTAGCAGTGGTAAGGTGTTGGGACTCTGCTGATAACCAGGTGTAGCAGTGGTAAGGATGTTGGGACTCTGGATAACCAGGTGTAGCAGTGGTAAGGTGTTGGGACTCTGCTGATAAGGTGTAGCAGTGGTAAGGTGTTGGGACCAGGTGTAGCAGTGGTAAGGTGTTGGGACTCTGCTGATAACCAGGTGTAGCAGTGGTAGCAGTGGTAAGCAGTGGTTGGGACTCTGCTGATAACCAGGTGTAGCAGTGGTAAGGTGTTGGGACTCTGCTGATAACCAGGTGTAGCAGTGGTAAGGTGTTGGGACTCTGCTGATATCCAGGTGATAAGGTGTTGGGACTCTGCTGATAACCAGGTGTAGGTGGTAGCAGTGGTAAGGTGTGGTAAGTGTTGGGACTCTGCTGATATCCAGGTGTAGCAGTGGTAGGTGTTGGGACTCTGCTGATATCCAGGTGTAGTGGTAAGGTGTTGGGACTCTGCTGATAGTGGTAAGGTGTTGGGACCAGGTGTAGCAGTGGTAAGGTGTTGGGACTCTGCTGATAACCAGGTGTAGCAGTGGTAAGGTGTTGGGACTCTGCTGATAACCAGGTGTAGCAGTGGTAAGGTGTTGGGACTCTGATAACCAGGTGAGTGGTAAGGTGTTGGGACCAGGTGTAGCAGTGGTAAGGTGTTGGGACTCTGCTGATAACCAGGTGTAGCAGTGGTAAGGTGTTGGGACTCTGCTGATAACCAGGTGTAGCAGTGGTAAGGTGTTGGGACTCTGCTGATAACCAGGTGTAGCAGTGGTAAGGTGTTGGGACTCTGCTGATAACCAGGTGTAGCAGTGGTAAGGTGTTGGGACTCTGCTGATAACCAGGTGTAGCAGTGGTAAGGTGTTGGGACTCTGCTGATAACCAGGTGTAGCAGTGGTAAGGTGTTGGGACTCTGCTGATAACCAGGTGCAGTGGTAAGGTGTTGGGACTCTGCTGATAACAGGTGGTGGTAAGGTGTTGGGACTCTGCTGATAACCAGGTGTAGCAGTGGTAAGGTGTTGGGACTCTGATAACCAGTTGGGACTCTGCTGATAACCAGGTGTAGCAGTGGTAAGGTGTTGGGACTCTGCTGATAACCAGGTGTAGCAGTGGTAAGGTGTTGGGACTCTGCTGATAACCAGGTGTAGCAGTGGTAGGTGTTGGGACTCTGCTGATAACCAGGTGTAGCAGTGGTAAGGTGTTGGGACTCTGCTGATAACCAGGTGTAGCAGTGGTAAGGTGTTGGGACTCTGCTGATAACCAGGTGTAGCAGTGGTAAGGTGTTGGGACTCTGCTGATAACCAGGTGTAGCAGTGGTAAGGTGTTGGGACTCTGCTGATAACCAGGTGTAGCAGTGGTAAGGTGTTGGGACTCTGCTGATAACCAGGTGTAGCAGTGGTAAGGTGTTGGGACTCTGCTGATAACCAGGTGTAGCAGTGGTAAGGTGTTGGGACTCTGCTGATAACCAGGTGTAGCAGTGGTAAGATGTTGGGACTCTGCTGATAACCAGGTGTAGCAGTGGTAAGGTGTTGGGACTCTGCTGATGGTGTAGCAGTGGTAAGGTGTTGGGACTCTGCTGATAACCAGGTGTAGCAGTGGTAAGGTGTTGGGACTCTGCTGATAACCAGGTGTAGCAGTGGTAAGGTGTTGGGACTCTGCTGATAACCAGGTGTAGCAGTGGTAAGGTGTTGGGACTCTGCTGATAACCAGGTGTAGCAGTGGTAAGGTGTTGGGACTCTGCTGATAGCCAGGTGTAGCTGGTAAGGTGTTGGGACTCTGCTGATAGCCACAGTGGTGGTGTTGGGACTCTGCTGATAACCAGGTGTAGCAGTGGTAAGGTGTTGGGACTCTGCTGATAACCAGGTGTAGCAGTGGTAAGGTGTTGGGACTCTGCTGATAACCAGGTGTAGCAGTGGTAAGGTGTTGGGACTCTGCTGATAACCAGGTGTGTTGGGAGCAGTGGGTAGCAGTGGTAAGGTGTTGGGACTCTGCTGATAACCAGGTGTAGCAGTGGTAAGATGTTGGGACTCTGCTGATAACCAGGTGTAGCAGTGGTAAGGTGTTGGGACTCTGCTGATAACCAGGTGTAGCAGTGGTAAGGTGTTGGGACTCTGCTGATAACCAGGTGTAGCAGTGGTAAGGTGTTGGGACTCTGCTGATAACCAGGTGTAGCAGTGGTAACCAGGTGTGTTGGGACTCTGCTGATAACCAGGTGTAGCAGTGGTAAGATGTTGGGACTCTGCTGATAACCAGGTGTAGCAGTGGTTGTTGGGACTCTGCTGATAACCAGGTGTAGCAGTGGTAAGGTTTTTGGGACTCTGCTGATAACCAGGTGTAGCAGGTGTAGCAGTGGTAAGGTGTTGGGACTCTGCTGATAACCAGGTGTAGCAGTGGTAAGGTGTTGGGACTCTGCTGATAACCAGGTGTAGCAGTGGTAAGGTGTTGGGACTCTGCTGATAACCAGGTGTAGCAGTGGTAAGGTGTTGGGACTCTGCTGATAACCAGGTGTAGCAGTGGTAAGGTGTTGGGACTCTGCTGATATCCAGGTGTAGCAGTGGTAAGGTGTTCCTGATTCCTCCGTAACATCATTCGATTTTTCTTGAAGGTTGGATGATTTTTTGAAATTAATATTTATAACGGCCAACCCTCCTGGAGAGCTTGGTGTAGTGGAGAGCAGGATTTTCTTCCAGCCCTATTTTAAACAGATACTTCGCCCAAATGACCAAATATGAAATGTTTGTGTCCGTACCTGAAAGCAGTCTGTGGACAATCAGACTGAACTCTACGGTTTGGTTCCCCACTGCCATCAACCATTAATATGATGATTTCCTGTGCAGAGCCTTGGTGTCGTGGAGACACTTCCTGGTACGTGTCTGATTTCCTGTGCAGAGCCTTGGTGTAGTGGAGACACTTCCTGGTACGTCTCATACAACTTTCCACCTGAGAACAGAGATCAATCCCTGCTTCCAACCTGTTAAGGGAATTTTTATCAATGATGACTAATTATGTATACATTACAATCAGGACTGACTAATCAGAATACTATTATGTTACTGTATATGTGCTAATCAGAATACTATTATGTTACTGTATATGTACTAATCCGAATACTATTATGTTGTTGTATATGTATGAATTTTAAGTCTTGATCCCAGTACTGAATATAATGTGTGTGAATCATAGATTAGAACAATGACGGTATGTTCCTGGGTAGGAATGAATGAATGATATCTTCAGACTGGCTAGAATTTTTTAAAATTTTTATTTTTTTATTTCACCTTTATTTAACCAGGTAGGCTAGTTGAGAACAAGTTCTCATTTGCAACTGCGACCTGGCCAAGATAAAGCATAGCAGTGTGAACAGACAACACAGAGTTACACATGGAGTGAACAATTAACAAGTCAATAACACAGTAGAAAAAAAAAAGAAAAAAAAGGGGGGAGTCTATATACAATGTGTGCAAAAGGCATGAGGAGGTAGGCGAATAATTACAATTTTGCAGATTAACACTGGAGTGATAAATGATCAGATTGTCATGTACAGGTAGAGATATTGGTGTGCAAAAGAGCAGAAGAGTAAATAAATAAAAACAGTATGGGGATGAGGTAAGTGAAAATGGGTGGGCTATTTACCAATAGACTATGTACAGCTGCAGCGATCGGTTAGCTGCTCGGATAGCTGATGTTTGAAGTTGGTGAGGGAGATAAAAGTCTCCAACTTCAGCGATTTTTGCAGTTCGTTCCAGTCACAGGCAGCAGAGTACTGGAACGAAAGGCGGCCAAATGAGGTGTTGGCTTTAGGGATGATCAGTGAGATACACCTGCTGGAGCGCGTGCTACAGATGGGTGTTGCCATCGTGACCAGTGAACTGAGATAAGGCGGAGCTTTACCTAGCATGGACTTGTAGATGACCTGGAGCCAGTGGGTCTGGCGACGAATATGTAACGAGGGCCAGCCGACTAGAGCATACAAGTCGCAGTGGTGGGTGGTATAAGGTGCTTTGGTGACAAAACGGATGGCACTGTGATAGACTGCATCCAGTTTGCTGAGTAGAGTGTTGGAAGCCATTTTGTAGATGACATCGCCGAAGTCGAGGATCGGTAGGATAGTCAGTTTTACTAGGGTAAGCTTGGCGGCGTGAGTGAAGGAGGCTTTGTTGCGGAATAGAAAGCCGACTCTTGATTTGATTTTCGATTGGAGATGTTTGATGTGAGTCTGGAAGGAGAGTTTGCAGTCTAGCCAGACACCTAGGTACTTATAGATGTCCACATATTCAAGGTCGGAACCATCCAGGGTGGTGATGCTAGTCGGGCATGCGGGTGCAGGCAGCGATCGGTTGAAAAGCATGCATTTGGTTTTACTCGCGTTTAAGAGCAGTTGGAGGCCACGGAAGGAGTGCTGTATGGCATTGAAGCTCGTTTGGAGGTTAGATAGCACAGTGTCCAATGACGGGCCGAAAGTATATAGAATGGTGTCGTCTGCGTAGAGGTGGATCAGGGAATCGCCCGCAGCAAGAGCAACATCATTGATATATACAGAGAAAAGAGTCGGCCCGAGAATTGAACCCTGTGGCACCCCCATAGAGACTGCCAGAGGACCGGACAGCATGCCCTCCGATTTGACACACTGAACTCTGTCTGCAAAGTAATTGGTGAACCAGGCAAGGCAGTCATCCGAAAAACCGCGGCTATTGAGTCTGCCGATAAGAATATGATGATTGACAGAGTCGAAAGCCTCAGCGAGGTCGATGAAGACGGCTGCACAGTACTGTCTTTTATCGATGGCGGTTATGATATCGTTTAGTACCTTGAGTGTGGCTGAGGTGCACCCGTGACCGGCTCGGAAACCAGATTGCACAGCGGAGAAGGTACGGTGGGATTCGAGATGGTCAGTGACCTGTTTGTTGACTTGGCTTTCAAAGACCTTAGATAGGCAGGGCAGGATGGATATAGGTCTATAACAGTTTGGGTCCAGGGTGTCTCCCCCTTTGAAGAGGGGATGACTGCGGCAGCTTTCAATCCTTGGGGATCTCAGACGATATGAAAGAGAGGTTGAACAGGCTGGTAATAGGGGTTGCGACAATGGCGGCAGATAGTTTCAGAAATAGAGGGTCCAGATTGTCAAGCCCAGCTGATTTGTACGGGCCCAGGTTTTGCAGCTCTTTCAGAACATCTGCTATCTGGATTTGGGTAAAGGAGAACCTGGAGAGGCTTGGGCGAGGAGCTGCGGGGCGGAGCTGTTGGCCGAAGTTGGAGTAGCCAGGCAGAAGGCATGGCCAGCCGTTGAGAAGTGCTTATTGAAGTTTTCGATAATCATGGATTTATCGGTGGAGACCGTGTTACCTAGCCTCAGTGCAGTGGGCAGCTGGGAGGAGGTGCTCTTGTTCTCCATGGACTTCACAGTGTCCCAGAACTTTTTGGAGTTGGAGCTACAGGATGCAAACTTCTGCCCGAAGAAGCTGGCCTTTGCTTTCCTGACTGACTGCGTGTATTGGTTCCTGACTTCCCTGAACAGTTGCATATCACGGGGGCTATTCGATGCTATTGCAGTCCGCCACAGGATGTTTTTGTGCTGGTCGAAGGCAGTCAGGTCTGGAGTGAACCAAGGGCTGTATCTGTTCTTGGTTCTGCATTTTTTGAACGGAGCATGCTTATCTAAAATGGTGAGGAAGATTTGTGGCGTTTATTTGGACTGTATTAGGCTATGGGAAAGGGAGACTGGATGTCTGAATCATAAAACATTGTGATAATGGATTCCGATGGTTGTCGATTCCAGGTTTGATTGTTTATGTAACACCAGGGAATTTGAGCACTGTTTCCATTGTGTGGAACCATGTTAGGGTATTTAAAGTTGAAAAGCAACCTCTATAGAAAAACATAACGGAAACATAATGTTTCGGGAAATTAGCTCGATTGAATTTGGTTATTCAAGCTTTTCCCCTGATACGTAGACATCCGTAACAGGGGCAAGTTGTTTTTTTTTTCTTGAGGAACTAACAGATGTAAACGTGAGTCTCTGAGTAATTTTGCCATCTGAATCATTATAGTAGTGAGTTTTCGTATAGTTTGTTTTTTGCTGGTAAAAGTGTTTGGTTTATTTGTTTACTGGTCAATTTTAGGGTTTGATATAACTTCGTTAAACATTGTGTTCTGGCGTGTTTAAGTAGGATTCTTTATTCCGGGACGGATGGAAGTTATCTAAAATAAGTCAATTAAAGGAGCCATGGGAGATATCTGGGATTAAATTACGGATTTCTTACACTGAGAAATGTACGACATTTGCGGCAGAGGGAAAAAGTAATACATTGGATAATAATATTATCAGGTTAATTGTATCTAAACTGATGATTAATGTGATGTTAATTTGAGGCAAAGGGGAATTATCATTAGGTTTAGTTATAGTTCACTTATTGAGTTTCTAGTAGCATAGTGAATGCTAGTTAGGCGTGTTGTGTCTCACTTTCAGAAGTTTCCTGGGATTATAATCTTGGGGAGAATGGGGGAGATAGCGGCCATAAACAACCAAATTGAAAAAGATCTGGAAGTCTTGATTATCCATTAAGGTTTGCAAATATATACACATAAAACATTTGTTAGTACTATTTATTTTAGTGCAAAGGTATTTTAAAGAGGCACGCTCAAATATGGAACCTTATGAGTTTTTATTTTATGAGTTTTAATTACACAGGTGATTATTTTTATTTTAAGGATAAAGGATTCTTTAATATGTCTAATGTAGTATGAAACATGACTATAAAAGGGTGATATGACCTTTTGACCTTATCGTGGCTATCTTTTGGGGTCTGATCAGCCCCGGGGGAGAGCCATTTGTATAATGAATTGTGGTCAGTTGGGTTACTAATTTTAAGGTAAATCAGTTATAATGGAGTTTTAGTTTGGGGTTTAGAATTATTGTTTGAATCACTGAAGCTGATTTACAATATTAGCTGTGAAGTTTTTGAATTGGCTATTATGGATTTGATATTACAACAGAAAATAGTTATATTTATCATTGAGAATAAGAGGGGTGATAAATTACTGTAGATAAGGTATTCCACACTATGCAACATATATTACATTCATGTTATTGTCCGATAGAATACTGAGGATCCCTGAAGGAAAGAGCTTGTAAAGTGTAGGAAGGATTTCGATATGGTTAGCATTTGTCCAGGTCCTGGTTAACAATTAGGAGGTATTTTAAATATTATTACATTTGACAGGAATATAGGACATCTGTAGTGATTTAGGATTATTGTAAGGATTAAGATAGATTGATTAAGGAAATGTAAGGACTTTAGAGATGGCCACTCATAGACATGTTTTTTCTAAAACATCAATGAGTCAAACAGTGAGACGCTTAGTGGCATTTTGAGAGATAGGAGAGAAAGGAATTACTGTTGAAATCGGTAAATATATATATTTAAGAACATATATAAATAGCACACATACTTCTTAATTAAACTAGATAAGACACTGGACAGAGAATTGATACAGGATTGGGATGAATGGATGCCCAAGGGAGAATTGGACATACATGATAATGTCAGAAAATAAGGATAATTTACTAATCCTACCTAAGTCATTATTTATGGTGTATAAGGTTGTTACCTGGGCAGAGCCAGGTATCAAAAAGGGGGGTGGGTAAGTTAGTGGCCTATTGGATGAGAAACTAATAATTAAAAATAAAGGTTTTTAGCTAACAAATAGGCATATAAGTTAAAGATATAATCAGATAAAACATATGAGAAACTATTTGTTAACCAAGCCTGTATGTCCAGGATTTTATGCATTACAGGTGAACTACAGGTGAAGTCACTCAATCCAGTCCCAGAGGCTTGTTGGGGGGACCATACCAAGGACTCCTGGTGACAGCTAGCTGAAAGAGCTACCCGGATTCATATCGCATGGCGGGAGGGTAAGACACAATGCCACTGTCGAACAATAAACAGTGTTCGAGAGGAGAACTGGAATTAACAGAATTCCGGAGGCCATCTCTCGAATGAAGTAATCCTACCTGTCCTATCACCCCTGTTTTTGTTCATAGAAGTGAAGATGTGTCTGGCTCTTGCTGTTCACAAAAGCAGGAATGCCAGATAATGACAGTTGTATTGATTGCACTATTTATATCCCCAGGTTCCCCTTAAATCAAGACTTCCTCCCTTTACAGTGACCGGAGGAGATTATTACCGTTTGGCCCGGTACAGTACTCTTGGGAAATGATGTCAGGGCGAGGTTTTACCGACAGATTGGACAGGATTATGCTCCCTTGTACATTTGGGAATGCCTTTCACACTCATTCAACACCAAGACATGAAGTTTAGCCAAATGGGAAAAAGAGCTACTCCATCTGGGTCTCTTGATGACAAAGTATACATTGATAACATTGGGGTTCCAGGGGGGTGCTAGATGAGTTCAAAGCAGGAAATCAGATCCTAGCAGGATTAGAGTTAAGTATTTCCGGGTAGTCTACTCTCAATAAGAACGTGGACTGGATTTATTATATTTATGATAATCAACAGAGCTTTAACAAGTATACCAGAGATGCTATTAAAGGTTTTGCAGAACAGACTGAATCAACCAGCCTGATGGCTTCGCAGAATATAATTGCATTAGATATGTTATTGGCTGAAAAGGGAGAAGTATGCGTGATTATCGGGACCATGTTTGTGCTTACATCCCAAATACCACAGCTCCGGACGAATCAGTGCCCGAAGCCTCAGCTGGTTTGACCACCCTGGCTCACGGTTTGGCAGAAAACTCTGGGGTGGATACTTCTCTGACTAATTGGTTCGATAGTATGTTTGGAAAGAAAATATATTATGATCACTGTATTATGGGCTACATTCACCTGTGTGACTGTTTAGTTTTATGGGGCTGTTGTCTAATTCCCTGTATATGAGGCCTTATTTCCAGGACTCTGGAGAAATCGATGACAATAGATGGTGAGGTACCAGCGGATTCCAGGTTCTGACCTGTGAAGTGCTGAATGCATGTCTACAGAACAAGTGGACAAATCTGGATACTTCATTTGCGGGGAATGTATATTTGATGAGACCATTTTTGATGTTTAGGGAGGTTAGGTTGTATCTTGTTTCAATATTAGACTGTTTTTTTTAATGAAGATTGTAACGAAAATCCTGATAAGAAGAGTTATGATTCTGATGTAGGCCTGAGAAACAGTCATGGCGAATGCAAGTAGTGGGTTATGTTTAGGTGATGTTTTGATGACAAGAAATATCTCTAATAAAAATAGAAATAGGCTTTTTAATATTACAATATAAATGCATGTGTGATTGGATGTATAATATTTAATCAAAGGGTGGATATGTTAAGGGAATTTTTATCAATGATGACTAATTATGTATACATTTCAATCAGGACTGACTAATCAGAATACTATTATGTTACTGTATATGTACTAATCAGAATACCATTATGTTACTGTATATGTACTAATCAGAATACTATTATGTTACTGTATATGTACTAATCAGAATACTATTATGTTACTGTATATGTACTAATCAGAATACTATTATGTTACTGTATATGTACTAATCAGAATACTATTATGTTAGTGTATATGTACTAATCAGAATACTATTATGTTAGTGTATATGTACTAATCAGAATACTATTATGTTACTGTATATGTACTAATCAGAATACTATTATGTTACTGTATATGTACTAATCAGAATACTATTATGTTACTGTATATGTACTAATCAGAATACTATTATGTTACTGTATATGTACTAATCAGAATACTATTATGTTACTGTATATGTACTAATCAGAATACTATTATGTTACTGTATATGTATGAGTTTTCTTTCTTGATCTAGTACTGAATATAATGTGTGTGAATGTCATCAAGAGGTAGAACAATGACGGTCTGTTCCTGGGTAGGAATGAATGAACGATATCTTCAGACTGGCTAGAATGCTTATCTACACCGGAAAACCTTGGCTCAGCCATAAATTATATTAAATTGGTAGGGAGACGGATGTGGGAAGGCTTGAGATACATCCTTTGTACTGGAACGGAGATGGCACGGGTTGGTACTGGAACTAATGACGTCATTTTCAGTTTATAACCTGTGGTAACCTGTATCGTGTTCAGTACTCTCGTGAATAAACTCTGCTGTTGGACTTTAAGACTGGGCTCTGTCCATTATTATAGAATAAGGGTCTTACAAATCCTTATGAATTGACAGAGTGTTTAATTTTAATTGGGTATTAAAACAAATAGCAATTTAATTCCTTCAACATCATTCTACTACTGTATAGCCTGGTTGTTGTTATTAAATGGTGCTTTGTATCAGTCATTCTACTACTGTATAGCCTGGTTGTAGTTATTAAATGGTGCTTTGTATCAGTCATTCTACTACTGTATAGCCTGGTTGTTAGTGTTGTTATTAAATGGGGCTTTGTATCAGTCATTCTACTACTGTATAGCCTGGTTGTTAGTGTTGTTATTAAATGGGGCTTTGTATCAGTCATTCTACTACTGTATAGCCTGGTTGTTGTTATTAAATGGTGCTTTGTATCAGTCATTCTACTACTGTATAGCCTGGTTGTTGTTATTAAATGGTGCTTTGTATCAGTCATTCTACTACTGTATAGCCTGGTTGTTAGTGTTGTTATTAAATGGTGCTTTGTATCAGTCATTCTACTACTGTATAGCCTGGTTGTTAGTGTTGTTATTAAATGGTGCTTTGTATCAGTCATTCTACTACTGTATAGCCTGGTTGTAGTTATTAAATGGTGCTTTGTATCAGTCATTCTACTACTGTATAGCCTGGTTGTTGTTATTAAATGGTGCTTTGTATCAGTCATTCTACTACTGTATAGCCTGGTTGTTGTTATTAAATGGTGCTTTGTATCAGTCATTCTACTACTGTATAGCCTGGTTGTTGTTATTAAATGGGGCTTTGTATCAGTCATTCTACTACTGTATAGCCTGGTTGTTGTTATTAAATGGTGCTTTGTATCAGTCATTCTACTACTGTATAGCCTGGTTGTTGATATTAAATGGTGCTTTGTATCAGTCATTCTTCTACTGTATAGCCTGGTTGTTGTTATTAAATGGTGCTTTGTATCAGTCATTCTACTACTGTATAGCCTGGTTGTTGTTATTAAATGGTGCTTTGTATCAGTCATTCTACTACTGTATAGCCTGGTTGTTGATATTAAATGGTGCTTTGTATCAGTCATTCTTCTACTGTATAGCCTGGTTGTTGTTATTAAATGGTGCTTTGTATCAGTCATTCTTCTACTGTATAGCCTGGTTGTTATTAAATGGTGCTTTGTATCAGTCATTCTACTACTGTATAGCCTGGTTGTTGTTATTAAATGGTGCTTTGTATCAGTCATTCTACTACTGTATAGCCTGGTTGTTAGTGTTGTTATTAAATGGTGTTTTGTATCAGTCATTCTACTACTGTATAGCCTGGTTGTTGTTATTAAATGGTGCTTTGTATCAGTCATTCTACTACTGTATAGCCTGGTTGTTGTTATTAAATGGTGCTTTGTATCAGTCATTCTACTACTGTATAGCCTGGTTGTTGTTATTAAATGGTGCTTTGTATCAGTCATTCTACTACTGTATAGCCTGGTTGTTGTTATTAAATGGTGCTTTGTATCAGTCATTCTTCTACTGTATAGCCTGGTTGTTGTTATTAAATGGTGCTTTGTATCAGTCATTCTACTACTGTATAGCCTGGTTGTTAGTGTTGTTATTAAATGGTGTTTTGTATCAGTCATTCTACTACTGTATAGCCTGGTTGTTGTTATTAAATGGTGCTTTGTATCAGTCATTCTACTACTGTATAGCCTGGTTGTTGATATTAAATGGTGCTTTGTATCAGTCATTCTACTACTGTATAGCCTGGTTGTTGATATTAAATGGTGCTTTGTATCAGTCATTCTACTACTGTATAGCCTGGTTGTTAGTGTTGTTATTAAATGGTGCTTTGTATCAGTCATTCTTCTACTGTATAGCCTGGTTGTTAGTGTTGTAATATTATTTTAACAACGCTAGTGACTTGGGTCTTGTATGTGTGCCCTTTCTGTTCAAAGACAATTTGCAGCTTTTTTGTCTACATTCTTATCAATAAAAACTTTGAAAGAATATTTAATTAATCCTCTCCAAACTGGCCTGATTGACAGAGCTGCAATACTGATCTTAACCACAGAGTGGGGCTGTAATACAGAGGAACTGTTGTGAGACAGTTGTTGTATCCCAAACTGTGTGTGAGTGTGACATTCCTACACATTTGTGTGTATGTGTTACACACTAGACTTGACATTGTTTACAATGCTGACATATGTGTATATAAAGAGGTACAGAATACATATGTAACTGAACCAACCACACATGGGTCTATAATGAGGTACAAAACACATATCTGAACCAACCACACATGGGTCTATAATGAGGTACAAACACATATCTATCTGAACCAACCACACATGGGTCTATAATGAGGTACAGAACACATATCTATCTGAACCAACCACACATGGGTCTATAATGAGGTACAGAACACATATCTATCTGAACCAACCATAGAACCACTGAAAGCTCCTGTTAGGGTTAGGTTAGGTTAGGATTGAGGATAGAGTTGGGTTAGGGTTTGGGTTGGTGTTAGGGTTGCGTTAGGGTTAAGGATAGGGCTAGGGTTTTGAATAGGGTTGGGTTGAAGCTAGGGTTAGGGTTAAGGATACAGTTGGGTTAGGGTTGGGGTTAGGGTTAGGGTTAGGGTAGGGGTTAGGGTTAGAGTTGGGGTCGAGTTAGGGTTGGGTTAGGGTTGGGTTAGGGTTGGGTTAGGGTTAAGGATTGAGTTGTGTTAGGTTAGGGTTGGTTTGGGTTAGGGTTGGTTTAGGGTTAGTGTTACGAATCCCTTTTGGCCCGACAGTCTAGGGGGGATGGTAATGAGACCTGTAACATAACTCATGCAAATTATTATTGTGACAAAGTAAAAGTGTGCACGAAATAACCACGACAACAGAAATCTACCGTCAAACTCTAGGTTTATTTATAAACACACGGTAATGGGGGGAGCAGGAAAAGGGGCTGAGCTGGACCCAAGGAAAGAAACAATAAGTATTCAAAAACACCCCTAAGCTAGACTAGCCTACTTTAACAACAGCTAACCAACTAACCAAAAATACAGTGGGTGGTCCGCCCAGTTCTAACTAGTGTATTTAACAAAGTTCACCTACGGGTAGTGTATGCCCATGGGCGACTTGTCTTGGTTTCCCCCTTTTCCCACCAGCAACAAACAAACACCATAACCAAAAACAATACTCACAGGTGATGACAAAGTGCTATGGAGGTGCTTAAACAAAGAGAGGTTAAGACACAAAGCGAGAGTGAAACACAGAGACCTACAGACATGGCATTTACAGAGAGATTGAGCTAGAGATTGCTCCAGAGCAAACAAATGATGGGGTTTTTAAACCATGGGGAAGGAACTGTGATAGGGTAGGAAATAGGAGGAGGTGTGTCTTCTGATTGATGATTGATTGTTGACTGATTGGGGAGTGATGGTTTTCACCTGTGAGGGGAGAAGGAGAGAAAAGAAACACACAGGATACACACACACACAGGATAACTGTATCCGTAACAGTTAGGTTAGTGTTGGGTTGGGTTAGGATTGGGTTAGGGTTAAGGATAGAGTTGGGTCTGGGTTAGGGTTGGGTTAGGTTTAGGTTAGTGTTGGGTTGGGTTAGGGTTAGGGTTGGGTTAGGGTTGGGGGTTGGGTTGGTTGGTGTTAGGGTTGGTTAGGGTTGGGTTAGGGTTAGGGTTGGGGTTGGGTTGGGTTATGGTTGGGTTAGGGTTGGGATAGGGTTAAGGTAGAGAGTTGGGTTTGGGGTTGGGTTAGGGTTGGGTTGGTTTAGGATTGGGTTAGGTTAGTGTTGGGTTGGGTTAGGATTGGGTTAGGGTTAAAGATAGAGTTGGGTTTGGGTTAGGGTTGGGTTAGGTTTAGGTTAGTGTTGGGTTGGGTTAGGGTTGGGTTGGGTTAGGGTTAAGGATATAGTTGGGTTAGGGTTAGGTTAGTGTTGGGTTAGGATTGGTTTAGGGTTAGGGTTAGGTTAGTGTTGGTTTAGGGTTAGGGATGGTTTAGGGTTAGGGTTAGGTTAGTGTTGGGTTGGGGTTAGGGATGGTTTAGGGTTAGGGTTAGGTTAGTGTTGGGTTCGGGTTAGGGATGGTTTAGGGTTAGGGTTAGGTTAGTGTTGGGTTGGGTTGAAGCTAGCATGTGGATGGACTTGAGAATAAGGTTGGAGGATATATAGTTAATTCTCTGACTGTATTGACTATAGAATAAGGTTTAGGATTGACTTAGATATATAGTTAATTCTCTGACTGTATTGACTATAGAATAAGGTTGAGATATATAGTTAATTCTCTGACTGTATTGACTTGAGAATAAGGTTTAGGATATATAGTTAATTCTCTGACTGTATTGACTTGAGAATAAGGTTGAGGATATATAGTTAATTCTCTGACTGTATTGACTATAGAATAAGGTTTAGGATATATAGTTAATTCTCTGACTGTATTGACTATAGAATAAGGTTGAGGATATATAGTTAATTCTCTGACTGTATTGACTATAGAATAAGGTTTAGGATATATAGTTAATTCTCTGACTGTATTGACTATAGAATAAGGTTTAGGATATATAGTTAATTCTCTGACTGTATTGACTATAGAATAAGGTTTAGGATATATAGTTAATTCTCTGACTGTATTGACTTAGAATAAGGTTGAGGATATATAGTTAATTCTCTGACTGTATTGACTATAGAATAAGGTTTAGGATATATAGTTAATTCTCTGACTGTATTGACTATAGAATAAGGTTGAGGATATATAGTTAATTCTCTGACTGTATTGACTATAGAATAAGGTTGAGGATATATAGTTAATTCTCTGACTGTATTGACTATAGAATAAGGTTGAGGATATATAGTTAATTCTCTGACTGTATTGACCAGTTGAATCCCATTTCTAGTCCTGTAAACAGAAACAGAACAACATACATGGAAATGAGTTCAACACGTTTTAATGTATTTTTAGTTTTAATCATGTTCATTTGTATCTCTCTCTGTATGACAGATTCTCAGTAGGTTTCCATGGTCCATTAACCTAACAGCCTGGCAGGCTAAACAGTGAGAGAGAGGGGGGGAGAGAGAGGGAGAGAGAGAGAGAGAGAGAGAGAGAGGGGGGAGAGAGAGAGAGGGAGAGAGAGAGAGAGAGAGAGAGAGACAGAGAAAGAGAGAGAGAGAGAGAGAGATTCTTTAACCAGTTTGGCTCATTGGACAGGTCAGAGTCTATGTTTGTGAGAGATAGGGGAATGTGGAGATGGAGAGAGCGAAGAGAGAGACAGAGGGAGAGACTACAGACATTATCACAACCTACCACTGGAGGAAGACAAATAAACAGTTTTGTTAGTTTGTCATTCTTACATTCATGGTCACAAAACAACAATCCCATCATTGGGGTGGGCATTCTATGTTTTGTTTTCTATGTTTCTTTATTTCTATGTTTTGGCCAGGTATGGTTCTCAGTCAGGGACAGCTGTCTATCGTTGTCTCTGATTGGTTTGGTCAGACTGGGGTAACATTCATGTTTGGTTTTCATCCTTTTTTCTATGTTTTGGCCAGGTATGGTTCCTTGTCTATCGTTGTCTCTGATTGGTTAGGTCAGGGTGTGATGTGGGGTGGGCATTCTATGTTTTGTTTTCTATGTTTCTTTATTTCTATGTTTTGGCCAGGTATGGTTCTCAGGGACAGCTGTCTATCATTGTCTCTGATTGGTTAGGTCAGGGTGTGATGTGGGGTGGGCATTCTATGTTTTGTTTTCTGTGTTTCTTTATTTCTATGTTTTGGCCGGGTATGGTTCTCAATCAGGGACAGCTGTCTATCGTTGTCTCTGATTGGGAACCATACTTAGGTAGCCCTTTCCCTCCTTTCAGTGTGGGAAGTTAACTTTGTTAGTGGCTCTTTGCCCTGTAAGCTTCACAGTTGTTTTTTTGTTGGTCAAAGTAGTGACATTTGTAGTGACAAATGTACGCTCTGGTCAAAGAGTGCACTATGCAGGCTAGTGTTATAGAGCTCTGGTCAAAGTAGTGCAGTATGTAGGGAATAGGGTGTTATAGAGCTCTGGTCAAAGTAGTGCACTATGTAGGGAATAGGGTGTTATAGAGCTCTGGTCAAAGTAGTGCACTATGTAGGGGTGTTATAGGGGTCAAAGTTAGTGCACTATGTAGGGAATAGGGTGTTATAGAGCTCTGGTCTAAAGTTTGCTACAGTATGTAGGGAATAGGGTGTTATAGAACTCTGGTCAGGGTAGTGTACTATGTTGGGAATAGGGTGCCACTTTGGGACAGAAACTCAGACTTGAATCACTGGTCCTGGAGACTGCTAGTTGTTCATACGGTGTTGTTTTTAATGATTAACCTTGAAATGCAGTGGTCTGAATCAGGGTCACACAGTGTTTGTTGGAAGTTTTAAACAAATCTACTCTGAAACAAAGGTATCACCTCAAACACATGTTTATGGGCTTAAAGAAAGAAGACACCTGTACCATGTCAGATATGGAGTTGAAATATATTACATGTTGAGTTGCATCCCAATATTACACTTTATATACATCACAGAAGACTGAAATATAACAAAACCATTTGGCAGAGAAAACCGGATTTTCGTCCTTAAAAAACAATTAATGTTTATTAATTATGAAATCATTAAAAAAATATGAATAACATTCCATCTTCGAGGTCACTAGGTAATCTGACTGCAGGAAAGCAGTAGCTACACAGCGATTGTGTAAATCCATGGCTTGAATACAAAGTTAATCAGTAACTAAAATGACACACAGGTTCTTGACATTGGGGAGGTGAATAAACTGTTCCCAAGGTTTCTTTCTCAGCACAAAGGAAACTCTCAATGACTTGACATGTTCTGGTTGTGAATTCAGGCTACAAGGTAAGAATCTTCCCAGTGATTATTGTAAAGTGTGTAGAGACATTAAATGTCTGGTGTTATTTTAGTATAGTGAATGAGAGTAAAACAC
Organism: Oncorhynchus nerka; assembly: GCF_034236695.1. NCBI lineage: Eukaryota > Metazoa > Chordata > Actinopteri > Salmoniformes > Salmonidae > Oncorhynchus > Oncorhynchus nerka. The sequence continues at coordinate 19,709 of NW_027039479.1, read as the reverse complement.
TCAGATCTAACAGTCCATTTCACCTGGGACAGCTACGTGACAGTTCAATCATACAAAATGGTGCTAACTGGGTTTAGTCAAGTCACATTCAATAACATGTTGTTCATATAGCTAACTGGGTTTAGTCAAGTCACATTCTATAACATGTTGTTCATATAGCTAACTGGGTGTAGTCAAGTCACATTCAATAACATGTTGTTCATATAGCTAACTGGGTGTAGTCAAGTCACATTCAATAACATGTTGTTCATATAGCTAACTGGGTGTAGTCAAGTCACATTCAATAACATGTTCATATATTCGTATATTGTGATTATTTTACAATTTGTGTATGTTTTATGTATAAATTGTAAGTCGTCAGAACATTTGTTTTCTAAATTCCAATGAGCTCCTGCTTCCTGTGTAATTTGGTATGAAACCACTGAACAGACTTTTCTTAACATTAATATTATGAACTGAATTCAGTAACAGCATCATAATATCATACCTGTTGAACAAAACAACACACTAGAATGACAGAAATTATTAAAAGAGAAAGTGAGACATTATTATTATTATTATTATTATTATTATTATTATTATTATATTATTATTATTATTATTATGGACAAAAGGTGAAAAATATAAATCACGACTACATATTCATGTGATGCATTAAATCACCTGACTGTTTGGATGTGTCTGTTAGTAAATGTTTGTTTTCTAAGAGATAATGAATAAAAGAGAACATATGACCTTCAAGAAATACTGTGTTAACCACAACCAACATGTTGGATCTCTGTTTAGTTGTCACTGTGTTAACCACAACCAACATGTTGGATCTCTGTTTAGTTGTCACTGTGTTAACCACAACCATCATGTTGGATCTCTGTTTAGTTGTCACTGTGTTAACCACAACCAACATGTTGGATCTCTGTTTAGTTGTCACTGTGTTAATAACCACAACCAACATGTTGGATCTCTGTTTAGTTGTTACTGTGTTAATAACCACAACCAACATGTTGGATCTCTGTTTAGTTGTCACTGTGTTAATAACCACAACCAACATGTTGGATCTCTGTTTAGTTGTCACTGTGTTAATAACCACAACCAACATGTTGGATCTCTGTTTAGTTGTCACTGTGTTAACCACAACCAACATGCTGGATCTCTGTTTAGTTGTCACTGTGTTAACCACAACCAACATGTTGGATCTCTGTTTAGTTGTCACTGTGTTAACCACAACCAACATGTTGGATCTCTGTTTAGTTGTCACTGTGTTAACCACAACCAACATGTTGGATCTCTGTTTAGTTGTCACTGTGTTAACCACAACCAACATGTTGGATCTCTGTTTAGTTGTCACTGTGTTAACCACAACCAACATGTTGGATCTCTGTTTAGTTGTCACTGTGTTAACTACAACCAACATGTTGGATCTCTGTTTAGTTGTCACTGTGTTAACTTGACCAAACCAACATGTTGGATCTCTGTTTAGTTGTCACTGTGTTAACCACAACCAACATGTTGGATCTCTGTTTAGTTGTCACTGTGTTAACCACAACCAACATGTTGGATCTCTGTTTAGTTGTCACTGTGTTAACCACAACCAACATGCTGGATCTCTGTTTAGTTGTCACTGTTTAGTTGTCACTGTCTTGACCACAACCAACATGTTGGATCTCTGTTTAGTTGTCACTGTGTTAACCACAACCAACATGTTGGATCTCTGGTTAGTTGTCACTGTGTTAACCACAACCAACATGTTGGATCTCTGTTTAGTTGTCACTGTGTTTAACCACAACCAACATGTTGGATCTCTGTTTAGTTGTCACTGTGTTAACCACAACCAACATGTTGGATCTCTGTTTAGTTGTCACTGTGTTAACCACAACCAACATGTTGGATCTCTGTTTAGTTGTCACTGTGTTAACCACAACCAACATGTTGGATCTCTGTTTAGTTGTCACTGTGTTAACCACAACCAACATGTTGGATCTCTGTTTAGTTGTCACTGTGTTAACCACAACCAACATGTTGGATCTCTGTTTAGTTGTCACTGTGTTAACCACAACCAACATGTTGGATCTCTGTTTAGTTGTCACTGTGTTAATAACCACAACCAACATGCTGGATCTCTGTTTAGTTGTCACTGTGTTAACCACAACCAACATGTTGGATCTCTGTTTAGTTGTCACTGTGTTAACCACAACCAACAACCAACATGTTGGATCTCTGTTTAGTTGTCACTGTGTTAATAACCACAACCAACATGTTGGATCTCTGTTTAGTTGTCACTGTGTTAACCACAACCAACATGCTGGATCTCTGTTTAGTTGTCACTGTGTTAACCACAACCAACATGTTGGATCTCTGTTTAGTTGTCACTGTGTTAACCACAACCAACATGTTGGATCTCTGTTTAGTTGTCACTGTGTTAACCACAACCAACATGTTGGATCTCTGTTTAGTTGTCACTGTGTTAACCACAACCAACATGTTGGATCTCTGTTTAGTTGTCACTGTGTTAACCACAACCAACATGTTGGATCTCTGTTTAGTTGTCACTGTGTTTAACCACAACCAACATGTTGGATCTCTGTTAGGGGTCAGTGCTCTAAAAATGAGTCTCTCTGGGGAGAGAGAGGAGGGGGCCCTGCCTATAAAATGAGTCTCTCTGGGGAGAGAGAGAGAGGGGGCCCTGCCTATAAAATGAGTCTCTCTTGGGAGAGAAAGGAGGGGGGCCCTGCATCTAAAATGAGTCTCTCTGGGGAGAGAGGGAGGGGGCCCTGCCTCTAAAATGAGTCTCTCTGGGGAACATGACACCAAAGCTAAGAGGTGAGATGACAATTTTGATACATTATTATGAGTTTATTTCCAAAATGTTCACATTTGTTTTTTAATCAGAAATGGTTGCTTCAATATTACTGTTCTCAGATTTTTAACTAATAGATTTTAGATGGGTATATATATATATATACTCACGTAGCTATCTTAATTAAGATGAAAGCACTTACTGTAAATCACTCTGGATAAGAGCATCTGCTAAATCAGGGTTCTCAATCCGGGTCTGTGGAGGTACTGCAGGGGTTCTCAATCCGGGGTCTGTGGAGGTACTGCAGGGTTCTCAATCCGGGTCTGTGGAGGTACTGCAGGGGTTCTCAATCCGGGGTCTGTGGAGGTACTGCAGGGGTTCTCAATCCGGGGTCTGGGAGGTACTGCAGGAGTTCTCAATCCGGGGTCTGTGGAGGTACTGCAGGGGTTCTCAATCCGGGTCTGTGGAGGTACTGCAGGGGTTCTCAAACCGGGGTCTGTGGAGGTACTGCAGGGTTCTCAATCCGGGGTCTGTGGAGGTACTGCAGGGGTTCTCAATCCGGGTCTGGGGAGGTACTGCAGGGGTTCAGCACACCCTGACTGTACTGGTGCAATGTTAGACATTTGATAGAATTTTCACACGACCACTTTGCCTTCTCTAATTATTGACTAATATAATGGAATGCATCTTTTAGACAATATAACCGTTATATCAACACTTCCGTTGATCAACACTCTTCACTTACGTTTAACAACTCTAAATATCTTTGGCATAGTAGGTATCATGTCCCTTGCCAATAATGTTGCCTACAACGTTGCATACAATGTTCATTTTCATCAAACACATATTACGCCCTAGATGCCTTCAACTGCCCCATTTATATCCATTTATATCCATTTATATCCATTTATATCCATCTGCCCAATTTAGGATTATTATTTAACAACATGATGTTGTGCTCCAAAGGGAGAACTTGAAATAACATGATGTAGATAATTAAATAATCAGAAGAAAAACGTGTTTATTATTATACACTCTTAGAACAGAAGGTTCCTTCTAGAACCAAAAAAGGCTTCTATCACTTCCTTAATATATGGAACCACTAAAACATTATATATATATTTGGGTTCAGTGAAGAAGAACCTCTAGAGTTCTGATCAACGGAAGGTTAATGTTTAGAGGATGTGAATGAAGCAGCCTTCCAGTCATCAGATCACTTCTGGTGTATTTTTCCCGGCCCGATTTGAACCAGCCACCTTTTGGCCACAGCACCAACTCCTTAGCCGCTGCGAAAAACCTGAGTTAATCTGCCAAAATGAAGACAAAATACTGTGCAGACATAAATGGTATGACTTATTATAATTATTATACATAAATCATTGCCAAAAGCACAAGACATACTGTTGCATGTAGGTCTATATTATTAATGGATTGATCATATAGAAATGTAAAACATTATTTTTAACTACTACAAAGCAATTACATGTGGAACAGGAACCACTGACTCACTGCATTATTCTATAGTATTATTGTCACGCCCTGGTCAAGTATTTTGTGTTTTTCTTCATGTTTTGGTCAGGCCAGGGTGTGACATGGGGTTTGTATGTGGTGTGTATGTTAGTGGGATTGTAGCTTAGTGGGGTGTTCTAGGAGAGTCGATGGCTGTCTGAAGTGGTTCTCAATCAGAGGCAGGTGTTTATCGTTGTCTCTGATTGGGAACCATATTTAGGCAGCCATAATCTTTGGTTGTATTGTGGGTGATTGTCCTGAGTGTCTTGATGTCCTTGTTAGATGTTAGTTGACACATGTATAGGCTGTTTTTGGTTTTCATTTGTTTATTGTTTTGTAGTGTTCGTGTTTAGTTGTGTTTTATGTTTGTTTAATAAACATGGATCGAAATCGACACGCTGCAGTTTGGTCCGACTCTCCTTCACCATTAGAAAACCGTGACAGAATCACCCACCACAAACGGACCAAGCAGCGTGTCAACAGGCAGGAGCAGCCCAAAGAGGAGATACAGAAAAAGGATTTCTGGACATGGGAGGAAATCCTCGACGGGAGATGACCCTGGGCTAAACCAGGGGAGTGTAGCCGCCCAAAGGTGCAGCAGGAGAAGAGGCAACAGGAGCAGCAGGAGAAGAGGCAACAGGAGCAGCCCAAAAGGAGGACAGTATGGAATATACTTCTTGGGAGGAGATAGACCGGTGGGTGGTCGACCCAGGGAATGTGCGGGAGCCCGCCTGGGATTCGATGGAGCAGTGCGCGGAAAGTTATCGGAGAATGGAGTTGGCGAAGCCAACTTTCGGCGGCGCGGACGGAAGCCCGGGAATCAGCCCCAAAAATGTATTGGGGGAGGCTTACAGGGAGTATGGCTAAGCCAGGTAGGAGACCTGCGCAAACTCCCTGTGCTTACCGGGGCTAGAGAGACCGGGCAGGCACCGTGTTATGCAGTGGTGCGCACGGTGTCCCCAGTGCGGGTGCATAGCCCGGTGCGTATATTCCAGCTCCGTGTATCAGCCGGGCTAGATTGAGCATCGAGCCAAATGCCATGAAGCCGGCTCTACGCATCTGGTCCCCAGTGCGTCTCCTTGGGCCGGGCTTACATGGCACCAGCCTTGTGCTCAGTGTCTCCGGTTCGCCTACATAGTCCAGTGCGGGCTATTCCACCTCGCCACACTGGCAGGGCGACCGAGAGTATTCAACCAGGTAAGGTTGGGCAGGCTCGGTGCTCAAGAGCTCCAGTGCGCCTGCACGGTCCGGTCTATCCAGTACCACCTTCACACCCCAGCCCTCCGGTAGCAGCTCCCGCACCAGGCTTCCTGTGCGTGTCCTCGGCCCAGTACCACCAGTGCCAGCACCACGCATCAGGCCTACAGTGCGCCTCGCCTCTCCTGCGCTGTCGGAGTCTACCGCCTCTCCTGCGCTGTCGGAGTCTCCCGCCTCTCCTGCGCTACCGGAGTCTCCTGTCTGTTCAGTGCAGCCAGAGCTGCCAGCCTGCATGGAGCAGTCAAAGCTGCCAGCCTGCATGGAGCAGTCAGAGCTGTCAGCCTGCATGGAGCAGTCAGAGCTGTCAGCCTGCATGAAGCAGTCAGAGCTGTCAGCCTGCATGGAGCAGTCAGAGCTGTTAGCCTGCATGGAGCAGTCAGAGCTGCCAGCCTGCATGGAGCAGTCAGAGCTGCCAGCCTGCATGGAGCAGTCAGAGCTGCCAGCCTGCATGGAGCAGTTAGAGCTGTCAGCCTGCATGGAGCAGTCAAAGCTGTCAGCCTGCATGGAGCAGTCAGAGCTGTCAGCCTGCATGGAGCAGTCAGAGCTGTCAGCCTGCATGGAGCAGTCAGAGCTGTCAGCCTGCATGGAGCAGTCAGAGATGTCAGTCTGCATGGAGCAGTCAGAACAGTCAGTCTGCATGGAGCAGCCAGAGCTGTCAGTCTGCATGAAGCAGCCAGAGCTGTCAGTCTTCAAGGAGCTGCCAGTCTGCAAGGAGCTGCCAGTCTGCAAGGAGCTGCCAGTCTGCACGGAGCCGCCAGTCTGCACGAGCCGCCAGAGCTGCTAGTCTGTAAGAAGCCGCCAGAGCTGTCAGCCTACATGGAGCAGCCAGAGCCGCCAGTCAGCATGGGTCAGTCAGATTCTTCCAGATCTGCCAGTCAGCCAGAATCTTCCAGATCTGCCAGTCAGCCAGATTCTTCCAGATCTGCCAGTCAGCCAGGCTCTTCCAGATCTGGCAGTCAGCCAGGATCTGCCAGAACTGCCAGTCAGCCAGGCTCTTCCAGATCTGCCAGTCAGCCGGGATCTACCAGAACTGCCAGTCAGCCAGGATCCGCCAGTCAGCCAGGATCTGCCAGTCAGCCAGGATCTGGTAGATCCATCAACCTGCCTGAGCTTCCTTTCACTCCTGAGCTTCCTTTCACTCCTGAGCTTCCTTTCACTCCTGAGCTTCCTTTCAGTCCCGAGCTTCCCCTCAGTCCCGAGCTTCACCTCAGTCCCGAGCTTCACCTCAGTCCCGATCTGCTCCTCAGTCTAGTGGGGTTCTGGGTGAGGACTACTAGGCCATGGTTGGCGGCGAGGTTGGACTATCCAGGGACGCAAGGAGAGGGGACTAAGACATTAACTGAGTGGGGTCCACGTCCGCGCCGGAGCCGCCACCATGGACAGACGCCCACCCGGACCCTCCCTATTGATTTGAGGTGCGTTCGGGAGTCCGCACCTTAGGGGGGGTTCTGTCACGCCTGGTCGAAGTATTTTGTGTTTTTCTTCATGTTTTGGTCAGGCCAGGGTGTGACATGGGGTTTTGTATGTGGTGTGTAGCTTAGTGGGGTGTTCTAGGAGAGTCTATGGCTGTCTGAAGTGGTTCTCAATCAGAGGCAGGTGTTTATCGTTGTCTCTGATTGGGAACCATGTTTAGGCCGCCATATTCTTTGAGTGTTTCGTGGGTGATTGTTCCTGTCTCTGTGTTTGTTTGTTCTAGGAGAGTCTATGGCTGTCTGAAGTGGTTCTCAATCAGAGGCAGGTGTTTATCGTTGTCTCTGATTGGGAACCATGTTTAGGCAGCCATATTCTTTGGTTGTATTGTGGGTGATTGTCCTGAGTGTCTTGATGTCCTTGTTAGATGTTAGTTGACACATGTATTGTCTGTTTTCGGTTTTCGTTTCGTTTATTGTTTTGTAGTGTTCGTGTTTAGTCGTGTTTTACGTTTGTTTAATAAACATGGATCGAAATCGACACGCTGCAGTTTGGTCCGACTCTCATTCACCATTAGAAAACCGTGACAATTATCAAGACACCTGCTGTTAACTCTTAACTACTTAGGGCACCTGCTGTTAACTCTGAACTACTTAGGACACCTGCTGTTAACTCTTAACTACTTAGGACACCTGCTGTTAAGAGTTAACTACTTAGGACACCTGCTGTTAACCTCTTACCTCTACCTGGGACGCTTGCGTCCCAACTAGAGTTCTGGAAATGCAAATGCGCTACGCTAAATGCTAATAGTATTAGTTAAAACTCAAAAGTTCATTAAAATACACATGCAGGGTATCAAATTAAAGCTACACTCGTTGTGAATCCAGGCAACAAGTCAGATTTTTAAAATGCTTTTCGGCGACAGCATGAGAAGCTATTATCTGATAGCATGCACCAATACACTACAACAGAAAAGCACAGCAGGGGACGTAAACAAAATAATTAGCATTTCGGCGTTACACAAACCGCACAATAAAATAGAAAACAGTCATTACCTTTCACCATCTTCTTTGTTGGCACTCCTAGATGTCCCATAAACACTATTGGGTCTTTATTTCGATTAAATCGGGCCATATAAAGCCAAGATATCGTTATATGTAGACTGTGTGATAAACGAAAAAAACAGCGATTTCACAACGTAACGTCATTTTTTTAAATTAAAAAAGTAGACGATAAACTTTCACAAAACACTTCGAAATACGTTTGTAATGCTACTTTAGGTATTAGTAAACGTTAATAAGCGATAAAAATCATCCGTAGGCGATGTACATATCATTAGCTGTCGTCTTGGAAAAAATTTCAGGAGAGACGGAATGATCTGGGCGGAGACCGGAGGTACGTCGTGCCCCTCTTTCGGTTCAACCAAGAATCAAAGAGGATTAAATTCACAAGATACTCGACTGCATGGGGATGCTGTGGGAGTTGAATGCTCGGTCTTATCTAATTCGGCTCACTGTTAACAATTGCTGGAAGTGGCGCAAGGATATTTATTTCCATTTTCTGTGATCAGGTTTTCCTGCGCTTTCCGATGTAACGCACGTTATGTAATAGCCACAGTCGTGATTTAACCAGTTTTAAAAACGTCCGAGGGTTTCCTATACACACATTCTAACCATATGAACCTACTATATTCCTGGCATGAGTAGCAGGGCGCTGAAATGTTGCGCGATTTTTAACAAAATGTTCAAAAAAGTAGAGGGTAGGAGCAACTAGTTAACTCTGAACTACTTAGGACACCTGCTGTTAACTCTTAACTACTTAGGACACCTGCTGTTAACTCTTAACTACTTAGGACACCTGCTGTTAACTCTGAACTACTTAGGACACCTGCTGTTAACTCTTAACTACTTAGGACACCTGCTGTTAACTCTTAACTACTTAGGACACCTGCTGTTAACTCTTAACTACTCAGGATACCTGCTGTTAACTCTTAACTACTTAGGACAGCTGCTGTTAACTCATAACTACTTAGGACACCTGCTGTTAACTCTTAACTACTTAGGACACCTGCTGTTAACTCTTAACTACTTAGGACACCTGCTGTTAACTCTTAACTACTTAGGACACCTGCTGTTAACTCTTAACTACTTAGGACACCTGCTGTTAACTCTTAACTACTTAGGACAGCTGCTGTTAACTCATAACTACTTAGGACACCTGCTGTTAACTCTAACTACTTAGGACACCTGCTGTTAACTCTAACTACTTAGGACACCTGCTGTTAACTCTTAACTACTTAGGACACCTGCTGTTAACTCTTAACTACTTAGGACACCTGCTGTTAACTCTTAACTACTTAGGACAGCTGCTGTTAAATCATAACTACTTAGGACACCTGCTGTTAACTCTTAACTACTTAGGACACCTGCTGTTAACTCTTAACTACTTAGGACACCTGCTGTTAACTCTTAACTACTTAGGACACCTGCTGTTAACTCTTAACTACTTAGGACACCTGCTGTTAACTCATAACTACTTAGGACACCTGCTGTTAACTCTTAACTACTTAGGACACCTGCTGTTAACTCTTAACTACTTAGGACAGCTGCTGTTAACTCTTAACTACTTAGGACACCTGCTGTTAACACTTAACTACTTAGGACAGCTGCTGTTAACTCTTAACTACTTAGGACACCTGCTGTTAACTCTTAACTACTTAGGACACCTGCTGTTAACACTTAACTACTTAGGACAGCTGCTGTTAACTCTTAACTACTTAGGACACCTGCTGTTAACTCTTAACTACTTAGGACACCTGCTGTTAACTCATAACTACTTAGGACAGCTCACGAGGTGTCATACATTTCTGCCAACTAGGTGGGACTAGAGACTTCATAAATAGCTTTAATTTATACCCATAAGTGTAAAATGTCTTTATTCTCAGCACTTATACGACCAATTTTCTCCTCTGAGACACTTTGTGGATATGGACCCAGATCTCAAAATATTGTTATAAAAAAACATAGAATGTTTGTTTTACATAATAATAAATAATTCATATTACTAATGTAACCCACTGTAAAGACTGGGTTCAGTTGATTGTGTTGCACTGCTCATGTCCGCGTTCTGGAACTGTCCGCGTCCCCGTACAGAACTGTCCGCGTCCCCGTACAGAACTGTCCGCGTCCCCCTACAGAACTGTCCGCGTCCCCGTACAGAACTGTCCACGTCCACGTTCGGTGTGGCGCCAAGCCGGTTACGCGCAGAGTGGACTGAGGTGATCTTGGGGAATAACGAAGGAGTTTGTTACAGTGTTGAGACGCCGAAGTTTATTGTTCAATTTGCTTTTTTCTTTACGGTCAGAGACAGTATGAGTGTAGTCAGATCATTTTCACTCTCTATACTTGTTTCAATTTGTGTTTCACCGGATTCATCATCGAGACGAGGGACAGACGAACGACCTGCTAGCTAGTCGGTACAGCTCGGTAATCTAGCTAGCTACTCTACCAGCAGCATCCTAGTTATTCTAGCTAGTCGGTACAGCTCGGTAAGCTAGCTAGCTACTCTACCAGCAGCATCCTAGTTATCCTAGCTAGTCGGTACAGCTCGGTAAGCTAGCTAGCTACTCTACCAGCAGCATCCTAGTTATTCTAGCTAGTCGGTACAGCTCGGTAATCTAGCTAGCTACTCTACCAGCAGCATCCTAGTTATCCTAGCTAGTCGGTACAGCTCGGTAAGTTAGCTAGCTACTCTACCAGCAGCATCCTAGTTATCCTAGCTAGTCGGTACAGCTCGGTAAGCTAGCTAGCTACTCTACCAGCAGCATCCTAGTTATCCTAGCTAGTCGTTACAGCTCGGTAAGGTAGCTAGCTACTCTACCAGCAGCATCCTAGTTACCATAGCTACCACTACATCATCACCGGCTGTCTGCATTTCTTGTGGACCGATGGAGCTCCCCGGTTGTTTCTTCCACCTGTTAAATCCCGGTGAGGCTTCTCCCTCTCTCGTTGACGGATGCTGGCTACCTCTGTCCGGTTCTCCTCTCTTTACTAGATGGACGGTAACTTAGTGTTTAGTGTTTAAACCCTCTGTGTCCAAGGACCGAACTTTGGAATATTATTTTCGGGGCGCCTCAAGGAGGCTGGACACATTCCGTTTTTAACAACGCTTTTTTTAGGACGAAAACTAGTTCATTGCATCTGCTGTGGAGCCCAGTTTCATAATATTACCTTACCAAGGACTGGGAAAATACGTTCTTCTCGACCAGAAGTGACTGCATTAATGTTCAGGCTTATTAATAGTCTAGTGGTTAGAGTGTTGGACTAGTAACTGGAAGATTGTAAGTTCAAATCTCTGAGCTGACAAGGTACAAATCTGTTGTTCTGCCCCTGAACAGGCAGTTAACACACTGTTCCTAGGCCGTCATTGAAGTAAGAATTTGTTCTTAACTGACTTGCCAAGTTACATAAAGGTAAAATGAAATATAATTTCAAAACATGAGCATAAAACCAGGTAATAGTAAATATAAATTATATTACTTCACAGTAATCTGTTAAATGCTTTTTCAGTCCTTCCTCTTGTGTTAGCAGTGTGGAAAGGGACAGAAAGAAGCACACAGGAGTTTTCCTGTGAGGAGGAGTGGTGGTGTATCCAGGGAGAACTAAACTAATCTACTGAAATGTCATTTGTGGTCTTATGCTGCCATCTATTGGAATTATGTAGCAACTGCAGTAGTGAATGTGTAATTCCTTATTAAAGTCGTATTTACTGTACATAGTCCATCGGTAAATAGCCCACCCAATCTACCTACTTCATCCCCATATTGTTTTTATTTACTTTTCTGCTCTTTTGCACATCAGTATTTCTGCTTGCACATCATCATCTGCTCATCATCATCTATCACTCCAGTGTTTATCTGCTAAATTGTAATTACTTTGCTACTATGGCCTATTTATTGCCTTACCTCCTCACGCCATTTGCACTGTATATAGACTTTATTTTTTCTACTGTACGTTTGTTTACTCCATGTGTAACTCTGTGTTGTTCGTGTCACACTGCTTTGCTTTATCTTGGCCAGGTCGCAGTTGTAAATGAGAACTTGTTCCCAACTAGCCTACCTGGTTAAATAAAGGTGAAAAAAAATATATATATATCTATATATATATATAAATAATAATAATAATAGATATATATATATATATTTAGCAAAAGAACATGATTATATGTCTCTCTGAAATGAAACATCAATTGATAGATTTTTAACTAATAGATGTCTGCCATTGAACAATCGCCTGATTAGCTTGTGAAAAAACACCAAACTCTCATCATTTCTTTATACACTAATTTATGAACGTTTCTGAAAAGTGATATATAGCGTTTTGGAATGAAACTTTTCTTATGTTTCCCCATCTGAGCTCAGAGTAGATGAGATGTAATGTTTGTCTCTGTTGTGTTAAAGTCCAATCAGGCAGGAGAGACCAGCCTCCCCTGTTCCCAGCTGTGTGTCCATGAAGAGTGACCGGTCTATGAATCCTCCTATAGAGTTTAGAGAGGGAGACTTTTCTACTGAACAAAGGTAAGAAGAACTCATGGGTCCTGGTCAATGAGTTAAACAACACTGTCTCTAGTCATTTCTCCTCTCCCATTTTCCCATTTATTGTTGTTGTTTTCATAAGCCATAGGCTAATCATTTTGTCCATTTTCATAGTGCTAAAACAATATTAAACACAACATTCCCTGTGTGTGTGTGTGTGTGTGTGTGTGTGTGTGTGTGTGTGTGTGTGTGTGTGTGTGTGTGTGTCTGAACTCCCTGGATGAGGAGATGTAATCTCTATCCTGATTGCCAAGTCACTTATACCCCGACCTACATGTGGATATTACCTCAATTACCTCAACTACCTGGTACCCTGCACATTGACTCAGTACTGGTACTCCTTATAGCCTCATTATTACCTCAACTACCTGGTACCCTGCACATTGACTCAGTACTGGTACTCCTTATAGTCTCATTATTACCTCAACTACCTGGTACCCTGCACATTGACTCAGTACTGGTAATCCTTATAGCCTCATTATAACCTCAACTACCTGGTACCCTGCACATTGACTCAGTACTGGTACTCCTTATAGTCTCATTATTACCTCAACTACCTGGTACCCTGCACATTGACTCAGTACTGGTACTCCTTATAGCCTCATTATTACCTCAACTACCTGGTACCCTGCAAATTGACTCAGTACTGGTACTCCTTATAGCCTCATTATTACCTCAACTACCTGGTACCCTGCACATTGACTCAGTACTGGTACTCCTTATAGTCTCATTATTACCTCAACTACCTGGTACCCCTGCACATTGACTCAGTACTGGTACTCCTCATATAATCATTATTACCTCAACTACCTGGTACCCTGCACATTGACTCAGTACTGGTACTCCTTATAGTCTCATTATTACCTCAACTACCTGGTACCCTGCACATTGACTCAGTACTGGTACTCCTTATAGCCTCATTATTACCTCAACTACCTGGTACCCTGCACATTGACTCAGTACTGGTACTCCTTATAGTCTCATTATTACCTCAACTACCTGGTACCCTGCACATTGACTCAGTACTGGTACTCCTTATAGTCTCATTATTACCTCAACTACCTGGTACCCTGCACATTGACTCAGTACTGGTACTCCTTATAGTCTCATTATTACCTCAACTACCTGGTACCCTGCACATTGACTCAGTACTGGTACTCCTTATAGTCTCATTATTACCTCAACTACCCGGTACCCTGCACATTGACTCAGTACTGGTACTCCTTATAGTCTCATTATTACCTCAACTACCTGGTACCCTGCACATTGACTCAGTACTGGTACTCCTTATAGTCTCATTATTACCTCAACTACCCGGTACCCTGCACATTGACTCAGTACTGGTACTCCTTATAGTCTCATTATTACCTCAACTACCTGGTACCCTGCACATTGACTCAGTACTGGTACTCCTTATAGTCTCATTATTACCTCAACTACCCGGTACCCTGCACATTGACTCAGTACTGGTACTCCTTATAGTCTCATTATTACCTCAACTACCTGGTACCCTGCACATTGACTCAGTACTGGTTCTCCTTATAGTCTCATTATTACCTCAACTACCTGGTACCCTGCACATTGACTCAGTACTGGTACTCCTTATAGTCTCATTATTACCTCAACTACCTGGTACCCTGCACATTGACTCAGTACTGGTTCTCCTTATAGTCTCATTATTACCTCAACTACCTGGTACCCTGCACATTGACTCAGTACTGGTTCTCCTTATAGTCTCATTATTACCTCAACTACCTGGTACCCTGCACATTGACTCAGTACTGGTACTCCTTATAGTCTCATTATTACCTCAACTACCTGGTACCCTGCACATTGACTCAGTACTGGTTCTCCTTATAGTCTCATTATTACCTCAACTACCTGGTACCCTGCACATTGACTCAGTACAGGTACTCCTTATAGTCTCATTATTACCTCAACTACCTGGTACCCTGCACATTGACTCAGTACTGGTACTCCTCATAGTCTCATTATTACCTCAACTACCTGGTACCCTGCACATTGACTCAGTACTGGTACTCCTTATAGTCTCATTATTACCTCAACTACCTGGTACCCTGCACATTGACTCAGTACTGGTTCTCCTTATAGTCTCATTATTACCTCAACTACCTGGTACCCTGCACATTGACTCAGTACTGGTTCTCCTTATAGTCTCATTATTACCTCAACTACCTGGTACCCTGCACATTGACTCAGTACTGGTTCTCCTTATAGTCTCATTATTTTTATTTTGTGTTACTATTTCCAAGGTTTAAGGGCAACGAAGCACGTCTGGTGAACAGAGCAGAGTCCCATATCCTCAGTCAGACCAGTAGAAACTGGATCAGCAGCACAACAAGGTAACACGTCCGGATCATGTATCAATACTGATAGGATGGAAAGAAAGGGAGCACTGCTCTCAGATCAGCTTTCTCCATTCAAATATTTCCTTAACATTATAATTATGTCACAATACTGACCACAGATCAGCTTCTATTATCACCTATAGTTTCAAAGATTGAGGAGACTTATTCTAATGCTTACCCAATTAAAATGCAGTAAATCCCAGATTTGACATTGTGTTCATGTTACACATCATTAAATATATTGAGACAAATTACAGAGTAGCCTACAAGTAGCAAAATAGAACTCAATATACTGAACAATGTGATTGA
The DNA here is from genome assembly GCF_034236695.1 of Oncorhynchus nerka. Classification (NCBI taxonomy): domain Eukaryota; kingdom Metazoa; phylum Chordata; class Actinopteri; order Salmoniformes; family Salmonidae; genus Oncorhynchus; species Oncorhynchus nerka. The sequence continues at coordinate 4,468 of NW_027039479.1, read as the reverse complement.
AATAGGCCTAAAGCCAGTTCATAGTTTAATGCAGTCATCTCGGTTTTCATTTGAAGCAAATTTGTAGAAGTCCCTTGTTTGAATCAATTGCAAAGACATTGTCAACTTTGTTCTGAATTCATCTGCAGTCACAGAGAGACTGATAAACCATGTGATTCTATGTTTAGCAGAGATATTCTGTGTATAAAGTCACGTGGAAGGTCAAAAAAACATCTAACGACACACAGCTGTTCTAGTGGTCTGAGGCAGGTGTTATATTACTCAGCTGTTCTAGTGGTCTGAGGCAGGTGTTAGTTTACTCAGCTGTTCTAGTGGTCTGAGGTGTTAGATTACTCAGCTGTTCTAGTGGTCTGAGGCAGGTGGTAGATTACTCAGCTGTTCTAGTGGTCTGAGGCAGGTGGTAGATTACTCAGCTGTTCTAGTGGTCTGAGGCAGGTGTTAGATTACTCAGCTGTTCTAGTGGTCTGAGGCAGGTGTTAGATTACTCAGCTGTTCTAGTGGTCTGAGACAGGTGTTAGATTACTCAGCTGTTCTAGTGGTCTGAGGCAGGTGGTAGATTACTCACCTGTTCTAGTGGTCTGAGACAGGTGTTAGATTACTCAGCTGTTCTAGTGGTCTAAGGCAGGTGGTAGATTACTCAGCTGTTCTAGTGGTCTGAGGCAGGTGTTAGATTACTCAGCTGTTCTAGTGGTCTGAGGCAGGTGGTAGATTACTCAGCTGTTCTAGTGGTCTGAGACAGGTGGTAGATTACTCAGCTGTTCTAGTGGTCTGAGGCAGGTGTTAGATTACTCAGCTGTTCTAGTGGTCTGAGGCAGGTGGTAGATTACTCACCTGTTCTAGTGGTCTGAGACAGGTGTTAGATTACTCAGCTGTTCTAGTGGTCTAAGGCAGGTGGTAGATTACTCAGCTGTTCTAGTGGTCTGAGGCAGGTGTTAGATTACTCAGCTGTTCTAGTGGTCTGAGGCAGGTGTTAGATCACTCAACTGTTCTAGTGGTCTGAGACAGGTGTTAGATTACTCAGCTGTTCTAGTGGTCTGAGGCAGGTGTTAGATTACTCAACTGTTCTAGTGGTCTGAGGCAGGTGTTACAATACGAGAGTTTTCAATTGTAACGTTAATAATATTACATATTATTATTATTATTATTGTTTTTAAATATTGATGTCACAAGTGTGTCATTTGTACAGTTCTATTTCAAATGTATTTGTTTGTTACATTTGACTGAATAAAACCAGCAGTACCACTGATTTCTCTAAGAGTGAGGCAGATATATATTAGTACTGTGTAAAACCTAGCAGTACTACTGATTTCACTGAGAGTGAGGCAGATATATATTATTACTGTGTAAAACCTAGCAGTACTACTGATTTCTCTGAGAGTGAGGCAGATATATATTATTACTGTGTAAAACCTAGCAGTACTACTGATTTCTCTGAGAGTGAGGCAGATATATATTATTACTGTATAAAGCCTAGCAGAACTACTGATTTCTCTGAGAGTGAGGCAGAAATATATTATTACTGTATAAAGCCTAGCAGTACTACTGATTTCACTGAGAGTGAGGCAGATATATATTATTACTGTGTAAAACCTAGCAGTACTACTGATTTCACTGAGAGTGAGGCATATATATATTATTACTGTATAAAGCCTAGCAGTACTACTGATTTCTCTGAGAGTGAGGCAGATATATATTATTACTGTGTAAAACCTAGCAGTACTACTGATTTCACTGAGAGTGAGGCATATATATATTATTACTGAATAAAACTGTTACTGTAATTTAATTATGAGGCAGATATATATTATTACTGTGAAAATTAAATCTCTTTCACATTTACACAAACTTTCAAATGAAACCAAGATGGTGCTCTGGTTCTTCAAGCAGTTAGATATGTCTTCAGGTGGAAATTGAAAAATGAGGGGGGTAGCTGTAAGAGGTTTTAAACAATAAAAGCTAATTTACGAATTTTGCAGTTCGTTCCAGTCACAGGCAGCAGAGTACTGGAACGAAGGCGGCCAAATGAGGTGTTGGCTTTAGGGATGATCAGTGAGATACACCTGCTGGAGCGTGTGCTACGGATGGGTGTTGCCATCGTGACCAGTGAACTGAGATAAGGCGGAGCTTTACCTAGCATGGACTTGTAGATGACCTGGAGCCAGTGGGTCTGGCGACGAATATGTAGCGAGGGCCAGCCGACTAGAGCATACAAGTCGCAGTGGTGGGTGGTATAAGGTGCTTTGGTGACAAAACGGATGGCACTATGATAGACTGCATCCAGTTTGCTGAGTAGAGTGTTGGAAGCCATTTTGTAGATGACATCGCCGAAATCGAGGATCGGTAGGATAGTCAGTTTTACTAGGGTAAGCTTGGCGGCGTGAGTGAAGGAGGCTTTGTTGCGGAATAGAAAGCCGACTCTTGATTTGATTTTCGATTGGAGATGTTTGATGTGAGTCTGGAAGGAGAGTTTGCAGTCTAGCCAGACACCTAGGTACTTATAGATGTCCACATATTCAAGGTCGGAACCATCCAGGGTGGTGATGCTAGTCGGGCATGCGGGTGCAGGCAGCGATCGGTTGAAAAGCATGCATTTGGTTTTACTCGCGTTTAAGAGCAGTTGGAGGCCACGGAAGGAGTGCTGTATGGCATTGAAGCTCGTTTGGAGGTTAGATAGCACAGTGTCCAATGACGGGCCGAAAGTATATAGAATGGTGTCGTCTGCGTAGAGGTGGATCAGGGAATCGCCCGCAGCAAGAGCAACATCATTGATATATACAGAGAAAAGAGTCGGCCCGAGAATTGAACCCTGTGGCACCCCCATAGAGACTGCCAGAGGACCGGACAGCATGCCCTCCGATTTGACACACTGAACTCTGTCTGCAAAGTAATTGGTGAACCAGGCAAGGCAGTCATCCGAGAAACCGAGGCTATTGAGTCTGCCGATAAGAATATGGTGATTGACAGAGTCGAAAGCCTTGGCGAGGTCGATGAAGACGGCTGCACAGTACTGTCTTTTATCGATGGCGGTTATGATATCGTTTAGTACCTTGAGCGTGGCTGAGGTGCACCCGTGACCGGCTCGGAAACCAGATTGCACAGCGGAGAAGGTACGGTGGGATTCGAGATGGTCAGTGACCTGTTTGTTGACTTGGCTTTCGAAGACCTTAGATAGGCAGGGCAGGATGGATATAGGTCTATAGCAGTTTGGGTCCAGGGTGTCTCCCCCTTTGAAGAGGGGATGACTGCGGCAGCTTTCCAATCCTTGGGGATCTCAGACGATATGAAAGAGAGGTTGAACAGGCTGGTAATAGGGGTTGCGACAATGGCGGCAGATAGTTTCAGAAATAGAGGGTCCAGATTGTCAAGCCCAGCTGATTTGTACGGGTCTAGGTTTTGCAGCTCTTTCAGAACATCTGCTATCTGGATTTGGGTAAAGGAGAACCTGGAGAGGCTTGGGCGAGGAGCTGCGGGGCGGAGCTGTTGGCCGAGGTTGGAGTAGCCAGGCGGAAGGCATGGCCAGCCGTTGAGAAGTGCTTATTGAAGCTTTCGATAATCGTGGATTTATCGGTGGAGACCGTGTTACCTAGCCTCAGTGCAGTGGGCAGCTGGGAGGAGGTGCTCTTGTTCTCCATGGACTTCACAGTGTCCCAGAACTTTTTGGAGTTGGAGCTACAGGATGCAAACTTCTGCCTGAAGAAGCTGGCCTTAGCTTTCCTGACTGACTGCGTGTATTGGTTCCTGACTTCCCTGAACAGTTGCATATCACGGGGGCTATTCGATGCTATTGCAGTCCGCCACAGGATGTTTTTGTGCTGGTCGAGGGCAGTCAGGTCTGGAGTGAACCAAGGGCTGTATCTGTTCTTGGTTCTGCATTTTTGAACGGAGCATGCTTATCTAAAATGGTGAGGAAGTTACTTTTAAAGAATGACCAGGCATCCTCAACTGACGGGATGAGGTCAATGTCCTTCCAGGATACCCGGGCCAGGTCGATTAGAAAGGCCTGCTCACAGAAGTGTTTTAGGGAGCGTTTGACAGTGATGAGGGTGGTCGTTTGACTGCGGCTCCGTGGCGGATACAGGCAATGAGGCAGTGATCGCTGAGATCCTGGTTGAAGACAGCGGAGGTGTATTTGGAGGGCCAGTTGGTCAGGATGGCGTCTATGAGGGTGCCCTTGTTTACAGAGTTAGGGTTGTACCTGGTGGGTTCCTTGATGATTTGAGTGAGATTGAGGGCATCTAGCTTACATTGTAGGACTGCCGGGGTGTTAAGCATATCCCAGTTTAGGTCACCTAACAGAACAAACTCTGAAGCTAGATGGGGGCGATCAATTCACAAATGGTGTCCAGGGCACAGCTGGGAGCTGAGGGTGGCCGGTAGCAGGCGGCAACAGTGAGAGACTTATTTCTGGAGAGGGTAATTTTCAAAATTAGTAGTTCGAACTGTTTGGGTATGGACCTGGAAAGTATGA
>NW_027039478.1:57706-67973 GCF_034236695.1 Oncorhynchus nerka | reverse complement strand
ACAACAACACACATTAGTACTGCTATCTGTATGTGAACTGTTTACTCAACACAACAACACAACAACACAACAACACAACACACATTAGTACTGCTATCTGTATGTGAACTGTTTACACAACTTAACACAACAGCAACCAAACAACTTAAGACAACACAAAAACGCAACATAACATAACAGTATGTTTCTGTTAGTACTGCAGGTATTTCTGTCAAATCAAATCTGTTCAAACCTATCACTACGAAGAAGTCGTGGAAAAAGTACCCAACTGTCACACTTGAGTAAAAGTAAAGATACCTTAATTGAAAATGATTCACGTAAAAGTGAAAGTCACCCAGTAAAATATTACTTGTGTAAAAGTCTAAAAGTATTTGGGTTTAAATATACATGCAGTAAATATCAAAAGTAAATATAATTGCTAAAAAATATATTTAAGTATCAAAAACGTAAAAGTATGAATCTCTTGACATTCCTTATATTAAGCAAAGCAGACGGAGAGCCAGAGGGTCAGTCCATCACTCCATCACTCCAACACTCCATCACTCCATCACTCCATCACTCCAACACTCCATCACTCCATCACTCCAACACTCCATCACTCCATCACTCCAACACTCCATCACTCCAACACTCCATCACTCCATCACTCCATCACTCCAACACTCCATCACTCCATCACTCCAACACTCCAACACTCCATCACTCCAACACTCCATCACTCCATCACTCCAACACTCCATCACTCCATCACTCCATCACTCCAACACTCCATCACGCCATCACTCCAACACTCCATCACTCCAACACTCCAACACTCCATCACTCCATCACTCCAACACTCCATCACTCCAACACTCCATCACTCCATCACTCCAACACTCCATCACTCCATCACTCCATCACTCCATAACTCCAACACTCCATCACTCCATCACTCCATCACTCCAACACTCCAACACTCCATCACTCCATCACTCCAACACTCCAACACTCCATCACTCCATCACTCCATCACTCCATCACTCCAACACTCCATCACTCCAACACTCCATCACTCCAACACTCCATCACTCCAACACTCCAACACTCCATCACTCCAACACTCCATCACTCCAACACTCCATCACTCCATCACTCCAACACTCCAACACTCCAACACTCCATCACTCCATCACTCCAACACTCCATCACTCCAACACTCCATCACTCCATCACTCCAACACTCCATCACTCCAACACTCCAACACTCCATCACTCCAACACTCCAACACTCCATCACTCCAACACTCCATCACTCCAACACTCCATCACTCCAACACTCCAACACTCCATCACTCCATCATTCCAACACTCCAACACTCCATAACTCCAACACTCCATCACTCCAACACTCCATCATTCCAACACTCCAACACTCCATAACTCCAACACTCCAACACTCCATCACTCCAACACTCCTACACTCCATCACTCCAACACTCCATCACTCCAACACTCCATCACTCCATCACTCCATCACTCCATCACTCCAACACTCCATCACTCCATCACTCCATCACTCCATCACTCCAACAGTCCTACACTCCATCACTCCAACACTCCATCACTCCATCACTCCAACACTCCAACACTCCATCACTCCATCACTCCAACACTCCATCACTCCAACACTCCATCACTCCATAACTCCATCACTCCATCACTCCATAACTCCATCACTCCATCACTCCAACACTCCATCACTCCATCACTCCATCACTCCAACACTCCATCACTACAACACTCCAACACTCCATCACTCCAACACTCCAACACTCCATCACTCCAACACTCCATCACTCCATCACTCCATCACTCCAACACTCCATCACTCCAACACTCCATCACTCCAACACTCCATCACTCCATCACTCCAACACTCCAACACTCCATCACTCCAACACTCCAACACTCCATCACTCCAACACTCCAACACTCCATCACTCCATCACTCCATCACTCCATCACTCATCATCAACACTCCGCCATAACCTCGCGACTCCAACACTCCATCACTCCAACACTCCATCACTCCAACACTCCATCACTCCATCACTCCATCATTCCAACACTCCAACACTCCATAACTCCAACACTCCATCACTCCATCACTCCAACACTCCAACACTCCATCATTCCAACACTCCAACACTCCATAACTCCAACACTCCAACACTCCAACACTCCTACACTCCATCACTCCAACACTCCATCACTCCATCACTCCAACACTCCATCACTCCAACACTCCAACACTCCATCACTCCAACACTCCATCACTCCATCACTCCATCACTCCAACACTCCTACACTCCATCCTCCAGCCTCCATCCTCCATCCTCCAACACTCCAACACTCCATATCAACCTCCATCACTCCATCACTCCAACACTCCAACCTCCCATCACTCCATCACTCCAACACTCCATCCTCCATCACTCCAACACTCCATCACTCCATCACTCCATCACTCCATCACTCCAACACTCCAACACTCCATCACTCCAACACTCCATCACTCCATCACTCCATCACTTCATCACTCCAACACTCCAACACTCCATCACTCCAACACTCCATCACTCCAACACTCCAACACTCCATCACTCCAACACTCCATCACTCCATCACTCCAACACTTCATCACTCCATCACTCCATCACTCCAACACTCCAACACTCCATCACTCCATCACTCCAACACTCCATCACTCCAACACTCCAACACTCCATCACTCCATCACTCCATCACTCCATCACTCCATCACTCCAACACTCCATCACTCCATCACTCCAACACTCCATCACTCCAACACTCCATCACTCCAACACTCCATCACTCCATCACTCCAACACTCCATCACTCCCATCACTCCATCACTCCAACACTCCAACACTCCATCACTCCAACACTCCATCACTCCATCACTCCAACACTCCATCATCACATCCACTCCGGCAACCATCCCATCGACGCTCCGTCATCATCATCGACGCTCCGTCGCTCCGTCATCATAACCCAAACACTCCGTCACTCCTCACTCCGTCAGCGACATCTGACATCATCAACATCGGCATCAATCGCTCCGTCATCATCATCATCCGCTCAACGCTCCATCATCGGCATCATCATCGGCATAAATCATCGACGCTCCAAACGCTCCATCCATCAGCCTCCATCAACTCCAGCGCTCCATCCGCTCCGTCATCGGCTTGCTCGAAGCATCGGCACTCCCGTCATCGTCGCTCGGCCTTCCGTCATCGACGCTCCGTCATCATCATCACTCCAACACTCCATCCCACTCCATCACTCCAACACTCCACCACTCCAACCTCCCATCCTCCAACGCTCCATCACTCACATCCTCCAACCTCCACCACTCCAACTCCATGCTCCATCACTCCAACACTCCATCACTCCAACACTCCATCACTCATCACTCCACTGCTCCATCATTCAACACTCCAACACTCCATAACTCCACCAACACTCCAACACTCCATCACTCCATCCTCCAACACTCCATCCTCCAACACTGTACTCCATCACTCAAGCTCCATCACTCCACTCTATCACTCCATCACTCCACACTATCCTCCAACCTCCATCCTCCATCCTCCCAACACTCCTACCACTCCATCAACCTCCCATCACTCCATCAACCTCCAACACTCAACACTCCATCACTCCCATCACTCCAACCTCCATCACTCCAACCTCCATCCTCCAACCTCCCATCCTCCAACCTCCCATAACTCCATCCTCCTGCTCATCCTCCGTCCCTCCATCACGTCATCACTCATCGCGTCATCCCAACCTCCCAAACCATCACTCCAACGACGCTCCGTCATCGACCTCCGTCACTCGTCACTCAACACTCAGCCTCCTCCATCCATCCTCCCAACCTCCGTCATCCACCCTCGTCATCGACTCCATCGTCATCGGCATCCTCCAACACTCCCGTTTCTCCCACTCATCATCCTCCACTCAGCTTGCTCCAACCATCTTCAACCTCCAACACTCCAACGCCTCAGCACTCCAACTGCTCCATCAGCAACCTCCATCCTCCCAGCACCTCCCAACACTCCCATCTGCCTCCATCACTCCAACACTCAACTCTGCTGCCTCCACCACTCCAACGCCTCCATCACTCCATCATCTAACACTCAACCGCATGCTCACCACTCCTGCCTCAGCTTGCTCAACCTCCCAACCTCCCATCACTCCTTCCCTCCGCCTCCCAGCACCTCAACACTCCATCACTCCCAACACTCCATCACTCCAACACTCCATCCTCCATCTGCTCAACACTCACTCCTCCCAACACTCCACCACTCCATCCTCAACACTCCCTTACTCCATCACTTCAACACTCGCCTCTCCTCCTGCTCCAACACTTCAACCTCACCACTCCACCCTCCAACACTATTACAAATTATGGTGAAATAAATGACCTAAAGCATTATTTATTCTACGGTGCCATGGAGGCCCACTCCCAACACTCCCAACCTCCACTGCTCATCACTCCAACGCTCCAACACTCAGCCTCCATCACTCAACCTCCCATCACTCCAACACTCCATCACTCCATCGACATCCCATCACTCCAACCCTCCATCATCCATTCACTCCATCACTCCAACACTCCATCACTCCGTCATCTCCAACATCTCCATCGACATCCAACACTCCAACACTCCATCACATCCGACGCTCCGTCATCCCGTCATCGACATCGTAATCCGTCAAGCCGGCCTTCGTCATCGTCATCGGTAATAAATCATCGGCATCGGCGCTCCGTCATCGACGCTCCGTCATCACGTCATCGTCAGTAATCATCGACATCGACATCCGTCATCGGCCATCCGTCATCGACATCGGCGCTCCGTCAAATACGACGCTCCGTCATCCGTCATCGACGCTCCGTCATCGTCATCCGTCATCGACATCGGCCTCCGTCGCTTCGTCATCCGGCATCGTAATAAACATCGACATCCGTCATGCGTATCCCGTCATGTCATCGTCATCTGACATCCGTCATCGACATCGTCATCGTCATCCGTCATCGACATCAATCATCAGCGCTCGTCTGCAACAATGACGCTCCGTAAAATAAATCATCGACATCATTATCCGTCGGCATCATGGCTCCGTCAGCTTGACATCCGTCATCGGTATCCCGTCATCGGCATCGGAAGTCATCCATCCTTCCATCACTGTTCAATATTTGTCATTTATCCAATATCATCATCCATTTAATCCATCACTCCATCCTCCATCATTTAATACTTTATTGTTTCTATTGTCCATTTATTCCATCACTCCAACACTCCATCACTCCGTCCTCCCATAACATCCATCACTCCAACATCATCACTCCATAACTCCAACCTCCATCACATCATTTTAAGCGTCTTTGTGTTTAGTGAGTCTCGTCAGATCAGAGGCAGTAGGGATGAACAGGGATGTTCTCTGTTTAGTGAGTCTCGTCAGATCAGAGGCAGTAGGGATGAACAGGGATGTTCTCTGTTTAGTGAGGTCTCGTCAGATCCAGAGGCAGTAGGGATGAACAGGGATGTTCTCTGTTTAGTGAGTCTCGTCAGATCAGAGGCAGTACGGATGAACAGGGATGTTCTCTGTTTAGTGAGTCTCGTCAGATCAGAGGCAGTACGGATGAACAGGGATGTTCTCTTGAGAAGTGTGTGAATTGGAACATTTTCATGTCATTCAAAATGTAACGAGTACTTGTGGGTATCATAGGAAAATGTATTGATTAAAAAGTACATTGTTTTCTTTTAGGGACGTAGTAAAGTAAAAGTGGTCAAAAATATAAATAGTGAAGTGAAGTAGTAGTTGGATGTTAGACTACACCTACCTCCTAATGTGTTGACTGTGTTCTACTGTAGTAGTAGTAGTAGTTAGATGTTAGACTCCACCTACCTCCTAATGCGTTGACTGTGTTCTACTGTAGTAGTAGTAGTAGTTAGATGTTAGACTCCACCTACCTCCTAATGTGTTGACTGTGTTCTACTGTAGAAGTAGTTAGATGTTAAACTCCACCTACCTCCTAATGTGTTGACTGTGTTCTACTGTAGAAGTAGTAGTTAGATGTTAGACTACATCTACCTCCTAATTTGCTGACTGTGTTCTACTGTAGTAGTAGTAGTTAGATGTTAGACTACACCTACCTCCTAATGTGTTGACTGTGTTCTACTGTAGAAGTAGTAGTTAGATGTTAGACTACATCTACCTCCTAATTTGCTGACTGTGTTCTACTGTAGTAGTAGTAGTTAGATGTTAAACTCCACCTACCTCCTAATTTGCTGACTGTGTTCTACTGTAGAAGTAGTAGTTAGATGTTAGACTACACCTACCTCCTAATGTGTTGACTGTGTTCTACTGTAGAAGTAGTAGTTAGATGTTAGACTCCACCTACCTCCTAATGTGTTGACTGTGTTCTACTGTAGTAGTAGTTAGATGTTAGACTACATCTACCTCCTAATGTGTTGACTATGTTCTACTGTAGAAGTAGTTAGATGTTAAACTCCACCTACCTCCTACTTAGTGCTGCTGTTTTCCATGTGCAGGAAGGCCTTGGTTCACGGTCAATGTTATGCACACAGAGGGCTCTCATCACGTTGGCCTCCTGGCTAGTCATTACCAAGCTGCTACTGAGGCCTAACAGAGGAGTCAATGACAAGACCAGGAGAGAAGGAGAAGGAGGGCGAAAGAGGGAGGGAGGGAGGGAGGGAGGGAGGGAGGGAGGGAGGGAGGGAAGGAGGGATGGAGGGAGAGAGAGAGAGAGAGAGAGAGAGAGAGAGAGAGAGAGAGAATAACATATTGTGTAGTACGTTTGACCAAGGCCATACACAATTTAGTAGATTAGAAAATGATCTCTCTATGGGGTAAATTTGGACACCTTATTGTCGTGATCACAAAGTAGCCACGTAGTCTAACAGCAGGGGATGAGCATAGAGAATAATATGCGTTCACACAAGCTATTATGCTCTATGTATTAGTCTGTTCATTTCACAACACAACAGTAAACCAGCCATCTGTCTACGCCGTGACAGTGATTCATTGGGATGTGTGGGACAGCTAGTATGTGAGAAAACATGTGGGCCAACTCTAATCTGTATCAATCAATTCCCCATTCAGTGTTCATTGCCCAGTCCATAAACTTACTGTACATACCAGCTAAATGATCTGTTCTATTTGTGAGAGAGAGAGAGAGAGAGAGGGAGAGGGAGAGAGAGAGACCGAGAGAGAGACAGAGAGAGAGAGAGAGAGAGAGAGAGAGAGAGAGAGAGAGAGAGAGAGAGAGGGAGAGAGAGAGAGAGACAGAGAGAGAGAGATCTGTTGTGTTGTAAGAAGCAACATAGGCACATTGCCTGAGCTTTCTGAATATAATTCACATCCTGGATTCACTTCATTGCCTTAACCAGCTGCAAGGGAGAGTCATTGTCATTGGCTGTTCTGAAAATCCTGGATTCACTTGATTCTCTTAAGATATTGTGAATATCATTCATACCTTGGATTCACTTGATTCTCTTAAGATATTGTGAATATCATTCATACCTTGGATTCACTTGATTCTCTTAAGATATTGTGAATATCATTCATACCTTGGATTCACTTGATTCTCTTGAGATATTATGAATTTAATTCACATCCTGGATTCACTTGATTCTCTTGACTTGATTTAATCCTTCTTTTAACACTGATACATTAACACTTCTCTCTCTCTCTCTGTGTGTGTGTGTGTGTGTTCGTGTGTGTGTGTATATGTGTGTGTTGTGTTGTGTTGTGTGTGTGTGTGTGTGTGTGTGTGTGTGTGTGTGTTCGTGTGTGTGTGTATATGTGTGTGTTGTGTTGTGTTGTGTGTGTGTGTGTGTGTGTGTGTGTGCGCACGCAAGCACACACACACACGCACACACACATGCAGGCATTCACACACACACACACACACACACACACACACACACACACACACAGACACACACACAGACACACACACGCACACATCACACATACACACATTCGCAAACACACAATTCATATATTAGTAAAAATAACAGATTGGTCAGTCAATCTTCAATGCCGACCACATTAGTGGTGGAAGAATGAACAGATTGGTCAGTCAATCTTCAATGCCGACCACATTAGTGGTGGAAGAATGAACAGACTGGTCAGTCAATCTTCAATGCCGACCACATTAGTGGTGGAAGAATGAACAGACTGGTCAGTCAATCTTCAATGCCGACCACATTAGTGGTGGAAGAATGACCAGATTGGTAAGTGCAACTTCTGGTGAAAAAGACACGAAAAAAATTCAATATTTACTAACTGATTATTTTGTAGGGAAACGTGGGTGAGTGTTTGTGTGTGTGTGTTTGTGTGTTTGTGTATGTGTGTTTGTGTGTGAGTGTGTGTGTGTGTTTGTGTGTTTGTGTATGTGTGTTTGTGTGTGAGTGTGTGTGTGTGTTTGCGCATTTATTTTTCAACTCAATGCTCAGTCTCCTTGACAAGATAGATAACAGAATGGTACCATCTGTTGAAATGTTGCTAATGCCATGACGACAGACAGGAAGCCAAATTGGTCAACTTTGCTGTATTTTTCCGTAACCAAGTCCAGCTCCGTCTATGTTTATCCCTCTGAGTTGCTTAGTTTGAGGCGGCATATTCAGAAATCTGCTATTTTCTCAGTTTTCTACACATGCAACATATGTCAAATAAAATACCATTTGGATGGCGCACTTCATGCCGATAAAGATTGTTGTAGATTGAGTTTTGAATATGGTTGGGATGAAACGATGCCAGTTTCAGAAAAATATATATTTCAAAAGGACTGCAGAGAGAGAGAGAGGGGGAGCAGATAGAGAGAGATATATAGTGAGAAAAAGAGAGAATGAAAGATGCACAGTCTCACTGAGCAGAAGCCAACTGCCAGGGTCAAATATATATATATATACAGTTTACTGTGTGTGTGTCTGTGTGTCTGTTTGTGTGTGTGTGTGTGTGTGTGTGTGTGTGTGTGTGTGTGTCTGTGTGTGTGTGTGTGTGTGTGTGTGTGTGTGTCTGTGTGTGTGTGTGTGTGTGTGTCTGTGTGTGTGTGTGTGTGTGTGTCTTTCAGCTGGAGAGTTGACCCAGTGTTTTCAGATGTCAAGGCACTTCATTGTTTCATCTCACGCTGTACTCAAAGGCTGCCTCCTTCAAGGTCTCTTACTCTTACTCTGTGTGTGGGCGTGTGTGTGTGTGTGCGTGCGTGCACGCGTGTGTGTGTGTGCGTGCGCGTGCGTGTGTGTGTGTGTGTGTGTGCGTGCGTGTGTGTGTGTGCGTGTGCGCGTACGTGTGCGTGTGTGTGTGTGACATACTGTACCCTCAGTTCCTGAAATAATTTCTGTGCATCATTGACGTCCATGGGAACTACTGTATAAGTAAACATGTTGGTTGTAGTACCACGGATTCACCACATGGGGGGGATGATTGTACTGATGGGGAGGATGCTAAAGGCCCGGTCCAATCAAAAACGTGATTTTGCTGTGTTTTATATTCCACACTAAGAGGATGGAATAATACCGTGACATGTAAAATGATGATAACGTCCTTTCAGTGTAAGAGCTGTTTGAAAAGACCTCCTGACATCACATCCTGTTCTGGTGGGACGGGAGTTTTGACCTGTCTGGTGACATCATTAGTTAATAGACCAATAAGAACTAGAGTTCCAAACCTCTCTGCCAATAACAGCTAGTTTTCCATGTTTCCACTCCCTCCTCAGACCACTTCCAGAGTCCTAAGCAAAATTCTTGCTTGAGAAATCGGTATTCCATAAGAAGCCATTTTTGTTTATTTTTTACCGTTTTAATTGAAACCAATCACAGTAAGGCACTTACTTTTTTTGCCAGAAATGATTTGATATTTAAATAATAATGTCTGAATGAGAACGTTAACTAAAAGAATATGTAGAACAGACGTTTGCCTGACAGTGGCCTGTTTTGTCATGTGGGACGAGGTGGGTGAGGAAGGAATCAGGCGCAGAGAGTTGCTCTTTAATATGGCAAATAGACAAGCCCAACAACACAGGGCGCGGACAGTAAATGTGACTACCCAACAACACAGGGCGCGGACATTAAATGTGACTACCCAACAACACAGGGCGCGGACAGTAAATGTAACTACCCAACAACACAGGGCGAGGACAGTAAATGTGACTGCCCAACAACACAGG
>NW_027039478.1:37678-57206 GCF_034236695.1 Oncorhynchus nerka | reverse complement strand
CCACTAGGCTACCCAGCCGCCTCTCCACTCTAACCACTAGGCTGCCCTGCCGCCTCTCCACTCTAACCACTAGGCTACCCCGCCTCTCCACTCTAACCACTAGGCTACCCTGCCGCCTCTCCACTCTAACCACTAGGCTAACCACCTCTCCACTCTAACCACTAGGCTACCCTGCCGCCTCTCCACTCTAACCACTAGGCTACCCAGCCGCCTCTCCACTCTAACCACTAGGCTACCCAGCCGCCTCTCCCACTCTAACCACTCTAACCACTAGGCTGCCCAGCCGCCTCTCCACTCTAACCACTAGGCTGCCCTGCCGCCTCCACTCTAACCACTAGGCTACCCTGCCGCCCTGTTTCTAACCACTAGGCTACCCCTGCCGCCCTGTTTACAGTATGGACATTTAGGAGCCTCATTTTAATAGTGTTGTGGTAGCAAAAATAATCCTGCAGATTTAAAGGCTTATTCCATAACGTTTCTTGATTGGTGGTTGGGCTATTAGCTGGCCAAAAGTAGGCTGCATGAAAGGTGCCATACTGTTAACATAACTGTGTGTTCCTGTGGGTTTTCATTGAGTTTCTGTACAACATGAAGCTCATTAGCATTGCTTGCGGTGCAGGACAATTCTCATGCAACAAAAGACTGATCCAATTAAGATCCTCCACCTGTAGGACAAAGACCTCATTCAGTCATTGAAGCCTCCTTGCACAGTCGAGACACGGAGATAAAAAAAGAGAGAGAACAGAAAGAGAGAGAACAGAGAGAGAGAACAGAAAGACAGAGAGAGAGAACAGAGAGAGAGAACAGGAAGTGAAAGAGTGAGAGAACAGAGAGAAAGAGAACAGAGAGGAAAGAGAGAACAGAAAGAGAAAGAGAGAACAGAGAGAGAGAGCAGAGAGAGAGCAGAGAGAGAGAGAGAGAGAGAGAGAGAGAGAGAGAGTAGAGAGAGCAGAGAGAGAGAGAGAGAGAGAGAGAGAGAGAGAGAGAGAGAGCAGAGAGAACAGACACCTTCCTCATCTAGGAGACTAATTTGGACCAGGGTCCATAGAGCTCTGGTCCAAGGCCTAGTGGTTAGAGCGTTGGGCCAGTAACCAAAAGGTTGCTAGATCGAATCCCTGAGCTGACAAGATACAAATCTGTCATTCTGCCCCTGAACAAGGCAGTCACCCCACTGTTCCCTGGTAAAAATGTGTTCTTAACTGACTTGCCAAGTTAATTAAATCATTAAAATATAGGGTGCTGTTTCGGACTAGATCTCCTATCTTTTGTAACAATGACGAAGCAGAGACACAGATAGCTGCTAGAATGTCTGTATCAGAGCACTGAAGCCTCTCTCTGCTTCCCACTGAACTCTACTATGATCTGTAGCTGACAGATCCAACACACAGACATTTATTACAGTATCGGGCAGGACTTTTCCTACATGATGTTAAATCCCTACTGTGAATATAAATGATGAGAGATCATCATTTCAATGAGACTGAGACAGATACAGACGTGTTATTATTTCATTTTATTTTACATATGGAGGAGTAGTAATCTGGGCTTTCTCTGTGACGTTGGCTGAGTCCTGAATGGCACCCTATTGACCTGGGCCTATGGGACTGGTCATAAGTAATGCACTGTATAGGGAACAGGGTGCCACAAGGGACACAGACACTCTGAATATGCCACGTCCTTGTCTGTGCTGTGCTTGGTCTTCTCTCCGATAGCCTTGGTGAGGATTTCAACTTAATCTCAGAGCCAGTTTCATTGTGATAAGAAAATGAAATGGTTCTCCACAGAGGCCTTTCATGTTGATGACATGGAATACTGGAAGCACACACACACACACACCCGCACACACACACACACACACACACACACACACACACACACACACACACACACACACGCACACGCACACGCACACGCACACGCACACACACGCACACGCACACACGCACACACATAGTCACATAATCACACATAATCACACACACACAAAAATTAACACACACAAGCACATTCAGCGCCAACAGCAGGAGTCAGAAATGGGACAGACCAGACCAGAACAGACCAGAACAGACAGACAGAGACCAGAACAGACCAGAACAGACAGACAGAGACCAGACCAGAACAGACAGAGACCAGACAGAGACCAGACAGTTCAGAACAGAACAACACAGACCAGAACAGACCAGAACAGACAGAGACCAGACAGACCAGACCAGAACAGACCAGAACAGACAGAGACCAGACAGACCAGACCAGAACAGACAGAGAGACCAGACAGATCAGACCAGAACAGGCAGACAGAGACCAGACAGTTCAGACCAGAACAGACAGACAGAGACCAGACAGATCAGAACAGACAGACAGAGACCAGACAGATCAGACCAGAACAGACAGACAGAGACCAGACAGATCAGACCAGAACAGACAGACAGAGACCAGACAGAGACCAGACAGGCAAACAGAGACCAGACAGTTCAGACCAGAACAGACAGACAGACACCAGACAGATCAGACCAGAACAGACAGACAGAGACCAGACAGATCAGACCAGACCAGAACAGACACGGACCAGACAGAGGCCAGACAGGCACACCAGACAAGGGCTATGGTATTGAAATCCTATCATTCTCAACCCAACTTCAATTCATCCAAAATAAAATGTGATTGTGAATGATTAGATTATGCATAAATGAAATCAATTAGCCGGCCGTACAGCCTGATGATTCAACACTGAGCAGGGGTCCTCCCTGTGTCCCTCTGATCAATCACTACACAAGGCTGTTCTCAACACTGAGCAGGGGTCCTCGCTGTGTCCCTCTGATCAATCACTCCACAAGGCTGCACCATGCTACTGGCTGTTCAATAAGGCTGTTCAATAAGGCTGTTCTCAACACCATGCTACTGGCTGTTCAGTAAGGCTGTTCAGTAAGGCTGTTCAGTAAGGCTGTTCAATAAGGCTGTTCTCAACACCATGCTACTGGCTGTTCAGTAAGGCTGTTCAGTAAGGCTGTTCTCAACACCATGCTACTGGCTGTTCAATAAGGCTGTACTCAACACCATGCTACTGGTTGTTCAATAAGGCTGTTCTCAACACCATGCTACTGGCTGTTCGGTAAGGCTGTTCTCAACACCATGCTACTGGCTGTTCAGTTAGGCTGTTCAATAAGGCTGTTCAGTAAGGCTGTTCAATAAGGCTGTTCTCAACACCATGCTACTGGCTGTTCAGTAAGGCTGTTCAGTAAGGCTGTTCTCAACACCATGCTACTGGCTGTTCAATAAGGCTGTACTCAACACCATGCTACTGGCTGTTCAATAAGGCTGTTCTCAACACCATGCTACTGGCTGTTCGGTAAGGCTGTTCTCAACACCATGCTACTGGCTGTTCAGTTAGGCTGTTCAATACGGCTGTTCAGTAAGGCTGTTCAATAAGGCTGTTCTCAACACCATGCTACTGGCTGTTCAGTAAGGCTGTTCAGTAAGGCTGTTCTCAACACCATGCTACTGGCTGTTCAATAAGGCTGTTCTCAACACCATGCTACTGGCTGTTCAATAAGGCTGTTCTCAACACCATGCTACTGGCTGTTCAGTAAGGCTGTTCAATAAGGCTGTTCTCAACACCATGCTACTGGCTGTTCAGTAAGGCTGTTCTCAACACCATGCTACTGGCTGTTCAGTAAGGCTGTTCAATAAGGCTGTTCTCAACACCATGCTACTGGCTGTTCAGTAAGGCTGTTCTCAACACCATGCTACTGGCTGTTCAGTAAGGCTGTTCTCAACACCATGCTACTGGCTGTTCAATAAGGCTGTTCTCAACACCATGCTACTGGCTGTTCAGTAAGGCGGTTCAGTAAGGCTGTTCTCAACACCATGCTACTGGCTGTTCAATAAGGCTGTTCTCAACACCATGCTACTGGCTGTTCAGTAAGGCTGTTCAGTAAGGCTGTTCTCAACACCGTGCTACTGGCTGTTCAATAAGGCTGTACTCAACACCATGCTATTGGCTGTTCAATAAGGCTGTTCTCAACACCATGCTACTGGCTGTTCAGTAAGGCTGTTCAGTAAGGCTGTTCAGTAAAGCTGTTCTCAACAACATGCTACTGGCTGTTCAATAAGGCTGTTCTCAACACCATGCTACTGGCTGTTCAATAAGGCTGTTCTCAGACACCATGCTACTGGCTGTTCAGTAAGGATCCTAGAACCTGCAGTGTGTGTGTGTGTGTGTGTGTGTGTGTGTGTGTGTGTGTGTGTGTGTGTGTGTGTGTGTGTGTGTGTGTGTGTCGCTGCCTGACCACCATGCTCTTCTCAGCTTTCTGTTGATTCAGTGTCATGTTTTCACAGCACCACAGAAAAACGTGATGTTTCCACAGCACCACAGAACAACGTGATGTTTTCCACAGCACCACAGAACAACGTGATGTTTCCACAGCACCACAGAACAACGTGATGTTTCCACAGCACCACAGAACAACGTGATGTTTTCCACAGCACCACAGAACAACGTCATGTTTTCACAGCACCACAGAACAACGTGATGTTTTCACAGCACCACAGAACAACGTGATGTTTTCCACAGCACCACAGAACAACGTCATGGTTTCACAGCACCACAGAACAACGTGATGTTTTCACAGCACCACAGAACAACGTGATGTTTTCACAGCACCACAGAACAACGTGATGTTTTCACAGCACCACAGAACAACGTGATGTTTTCCACAGCACCACAGAACAACGTGATGTTTCCACAGCACCACAGAACAACGTGATGTTTTCCACAGCACCACAGAACAACGTGATGTTTCCACAAACACCACAGAACAACGTGATGTTTCCACAGCACCACAGAACAATGTGATGTTTTCACAGCACCACAGAACAACGTGATGTTTTCCACAGACCACAGAACGTGATGTTTCCACAGCACCACAGAACAACGTGATGTTTTCCACAGCACCACAGAACAACGTGATGTTTCCACAGCACCACAGAACAACGTGATGTTTTCACAGCACCACAGAACAACGTGATGTTTCCACCACACAGAACAACGTGATGTTTTCCACAGCACCACAGAACAACGTGATGTTTTCCACAGCACCACAGAACAACGTGATGTTGCACAGCACCACAGAACAACGTGATGTTTCCACAGCACCACATAACAACGTGATGTTTCCACAGCACCACAGAACAATGTGATGTTTTCACAGGGGGAAATAGCACCTAGTTTTCTGTACAGAGGTCATATCATAACCTTTGACCTGGAACCAGGGGGAAATAGCACCGAGTTCTCTGTATAGAGGTCATATCATAACCTTTGACCTGGAACCATGGGGAAAGAGCATCTAGTTCTCTATATAGAGGTCATATCATAACCTTTGACCTGGACCCATAGGGAAATAGCACCTAATTCTCTATATCGAGGTCATATCATAACCTTTGACCTGGAACCATGGGGAAATAGCACCTACTTGTCTATATAGAGGTCATATCATAACCTTTGACCTGGACCGATGGGGAAATAGCACATACTTCTCTATATAGAGGTCATAACCTTTGACCTGGACCCATAGGGAAATAGCACCTACTTCTCTATATAGAGGTCATAACCTTTGACCTGGACATATAGGGAAATAGCACCTACTTCTCTATATAGAGGTCATATCATAACCTTTGACCTGGACATATAGGGAAATAGCACCTACTTCTCTATATAGAGGTCTCAACCTTTGACCTGGACATATAGAGAATAGCACCTACTTCTCTATATAGAGGTCATATCATAACCTTTGACCTGGACATATAGGGAAATAGCGCCTACTTCTCTATATAGAGGTCATAACCTCTGGTACGGCACTAAATAGGAAATAAGGTGACACTTATTATGTATTTCTTCTGTTTATTTGGACAGGGACAACGTACAACACAAACCGATATTTCAGAAGTGAGGATTGATGCGTTACACTACATTTAGCTAACAGCTCATTTCCATCTGCAGTCCCCCGGGGTTCTGGCAGGCCAGTGGCATTTCACACGCTGACCCAGACGTTCTGTAATTTCCTGACGTTGCGACCATCGTCTTGAATACAGTCCAGTCTCATCCACATCGTCATCCCCTTCTGGAGACGACATTATGTTTTTTAAAATGTATAATAGACACTTAGCCAGCTAGCTGTTACATTGACATGTCTGATGTCCAACTCCAGAGGATGAATGGCTGAGTGCTTACCAGCTGGTAGGATGAATGGCTGAGTGCTTACCAGCTGGTAGGATGAATGGCTGAGTGCTTACCAGCTGGTAGGATGAATGGCTGAGGGGTTACCAGCTGGTAGGATGAATGGCTGAGTGCTTACCAGCTGGTAGGATGAATGGCTGAGTGGTTACCACCAGCTGGTAGGATGAATGGCTGAGTGGTTACCAGCTGGTAGGATGAATGGCTGAGGGGTTACCAGCTGGTAGGATGAATGGCTGAGTGGCTGGTAGGATGAATGGCTGAGGGTTACCAGCTGGTAGGATGAATGGCTGAGGGTTACCAGCTGGTAGGATGAATGGCTGAGTGCTTACCAGCTGGTAGGATGAATGGCTGAGGGTTACCAGCTGGTAGGATGAATGGCTGAGGGGTGGTTACCAGCTGGTAGGATGAATGGCTGAGTGGTTACCAGCTGGTAGGATGAATGGCTGAGGGTTACCAGCTGGTAGGATGAATGGCTGAGTGGTTACCAGCTGGTAGGATGAATGGCTGAGGGTTACCAGCTGGTAGGATGAATGGCTGAGTGGTTACCAGCTGGTAGGATGAATGGCTGAGTGGTTACCAGCTGGTAGGATGAATGGCTGAGTGGTTACCAGCTGGTAGGATGAATGGCTGAGGGTTACCAGCTGGTAGGATGAACGGCTGAGTGGTTACCAGCTGGTAGGATGAATGGCTGAGTGGTTACCAGCTGGTAGGATGAATGGCTGAGTGGTTACCAGCTGGTAGGATGAACGGCTGAGTGGTTACCAGCTGGTAGGATGAATGGCTGAGGGGTTACCAGCTGGTAGGATGAACGGCTGAGTGGTTACCAGCTGGTA
The DNA here is from genome assembly GCF_034236695.1 of Oncorhynchus nerka. Lineage (NCBI taxonomy): Eukaryota > Metazoa > Chordata > Actinopteri > Salmoniformes > Salmonidae > Oncorhynchus > Oncorhynchus nerka. The sequence goes on along the minus strand of NW_027039478.1, from coordinate 50,141 downwards.
GGATGAATGGCTGAGGGGTTACCAGCTGGTAGGATGAATGGCTGAGGGATACATCCCAAATGGCACCCTATGGCCCATTGGGCTATGGTCAAACATAGTGCACTATGTAGGGATTAGGGTGCCATTTGGGTTGTAAAGGGGGACTAGAGGACGTTGTAAGGCGGGTGGATGGAGGCGACGGTTTGGGGTGGGGGTCAGAGCTATGGTGGCTGTGGGTAATTCACATGCAGTGCAGTGAGTCACTGTATTACCTAAATCCCAGAGGTGCAGGAGGGGATTGATGAAATGACCAGGAAGGCCTAATTAAAGCTGCTCAGCTCAAACACATTGATGTATTACATCTATTATGGTACAGTCCGATAGGTCTGCCTAGCCATGGCTGCCACAGCCACTGAAGCATGCCAAACAAACTGAATACATAATGACAGGGGAGGAGAGAGAGAGAGGCTGCAGTGCAGTGGCCCGGGAAGAGGAGGAGAGAGAGAGAGAGAGGGAGAGAGAGAGAGAGAGAGAGAGAGGGAGAGGAGAGAGAGAGAGAGAGAGAGAGAGAGAGAGAGAGAGAAGGGGGGGGGGGGGGAGGGGGAGAGAGAGAGAGAGGCTGTGCAGTGGCCCAGGCAGAGGAGGAGAGAGAGAGAGGGAGAGAAAGGGGGAGAGAGAGAGAGAGAGACAGAGAGAGAGAGAGGGGAGAGAGACAGAGAGAGAGAGAGAGAGAGAGAGAGAGAGAGAGAGAGAGAGAGAGAGAGAGAGAGAGAGAGAGATAGAGAGAGAGAGAGAGAGAGAGAGAGGCTGCGGTGCGGAATGTTGTGGTAGACGAGAGATCGCGGGCTGACATCCTGACAGTGACACGCTGCCGCCCCGCCTCCCTGCCATCCTGCCGCCCTGCCGCCCCGCCTCCCTGCCACCCCACCGCCCCGCCTCCCCGCCTCCCCGCCTTCCTGCCACCCTGCCGCTCCGCCTCCCTGCCATCCTGCCACCCTGCCGCCCCGCCTCCCCGCCATCCTGCCTCCCTGCCATCCTGCTACCCTGCCGCCCGACTCCCTGCCATCCTGCCTCCCTGCCATCCTGCCTCCCTGCCGCCCCGCCTCCCTGCCATCCTGCCTCCCTGCCATCCTGCTACCCTGCCGCCCCGACTCCCTGTCATCCTGCCTCCCTGCCATCCTGCTACCCTGCTGCCCCGACTCCCTGCCATCCTGCTACCCTGCCGCCCCGCCTCCCTGCCATCCTGCCTCCCTGCCTCCCCTGCCATCCTGCCATCCTGCCTCCCTGCCATCCTGCTACCCTGCCGCCCCGCCTCCCTGCCATCCTGCCACCCTGCCGCCCCGCCTCCCCGCCACCCTGCCGCCCTGCCTCCCTGCCATCCAGCCACCCTGCCGCCCCGCCTCCCTGCCTCCCTGCCGCCCCGCCTCCCTGCTATCCTGCCGCCCCGCCTCCCTGCCATCCTGCCGCCCCGCCTCCCTGCCACCCTGCCGCCCCGCCTCCCTGCCACCCTGCCGCCCCGCCTCCCTGCCATTCTGCCACCCTGCCGCCCCGCCTCCCTGCCACCCTGCCGCCCCGCCTCCCTGCCATTCTGCCACCCTGCCGCCCCACCTCCCTGCCATCCTGCCACCCTGCCGCCCCGCCTCCCTGCCATCCTGCGACCCTGCCGCCCCGCCTCCCTGCCACCCTGCCGCCCCGCCTCCCTGCCGACTACACCAACGCCAGGGTATATACAGTTGAAGTCGAAAGTTTACATATACTTAGGTTGGAGTTATTAAAACTTGTTTTTCAACCACTCCACAAAAGTTCTTATTAACAAACTATAGTTTGGCAAGTTGGTTAGGACATCTACTTTGTGCATGACACAAGTAATTTTTCCAATAATTGTTTACAGACAGATTATTTCACTGTATCACAATTCTAGTGGGTCAGAAGTTTACATACACTAAGTTGACTGTGCCTTTAAACAGCTTGGAAAATTCCAGAAAATGATGTCATGGCTTTAGAAGCTTCTGATAGGCTAATTGACATAATTTGAGTCAATTGGAGGTGCACCTGTGGATGTTTTTCAAGGCCTCCCTGCTTGATATCATGGGAAAATCAAGAGAAATCAGCCAAGACCTCAGAAAAAGAATTGTAGACGTACACAAGTCTGGTTCATCCTTGGGAGCAATTTCCAAATGAAGGTACCACATTCATCTGTACAAACAATAGTATGCAAGTATAAACACCATGGGACCACGCAGCTGTCATACCGCTCAGGAAGGAGAGGCGTTCTGTCTCCTAGAGATTAATGTACTTTTTGTACTTCAGCAAAGGACCTTGTGAAGATGCTGTGAGAAACAGGTACAAAAGTATCTATATCCACAGTATAACGAGTCCTATATCGACATACCCTGAAAGGATGCTCAGCAAGGAAGAAGCCACTGCTCCAAAATCTCCATATAAAAGCCAGACTACGGTTTGCAACTGCACATGGGGACAAAGATCATCCTTTTTGTAGAAATGTCCTCTGGTCTAATGAAACAAAAATAGAACTGTTTGGTCATAATGACCATCGTTATATTTGAAATAAAAAAGGGGGAGGCTTGCAAGCCAAAGAACCCCATCCCAACCGTGAAGCACGGGGGTGGCAGCGTCATGTTGTGGGGGGGCTTTGCTGCAGGAGGGAAATATATGGCGTCATGAGGAGGGAAAAGGAGGTGGCTATTTGAAGCTACATCTCAACATTTCTTTATTTTTACTATTTTCTACATTGTAGAATAGTAGTGAAGACATCACAACTATGAAATAACAAATATGGAATCATATAGTAACCAACGAAAGTGTAAAACATCAAAATATATTTTATATTTGAGATTCTTCAATGAGCCAACCTTTGCCTTGATAACAGCTTTGCACACTCTTGGCATTCTCTCAACCAGCTTCATGAGGTAGTCATCTGGAATGCATTTAAATTAACAGGTGTGTCTTATTGAAAGTTAATTTGTGGAATTTATTTCCTTCTTAATACGTTTGAGCCAATCAGCTGTGTTGTGACAAGGTAGGGGGGTATAAGTCCATATTATGGCAAGAACAGCTCAAATAAGCAAAGAGATACAACAGTCAATCATTACTTTTTAAAACATGAAGGTCAGTCAATACGGAACATTTTAAGAACTTTGAAAGTTTCTTCAATGCAGTCACAAAAACCATCAAGCGCTCTGATGAAACTGGCTCTCATGAGGACCACCACAGGAAAGGAAGACCCAGAGTTACCTCTGCTGCAGAGGATAAGTTCATTAGAGTTACCAGCATCAGAAATTGCAGCCCAAATAAATGCTTCACAGAGTTAAAGTAACAGACATCTCAACATCAACTGTTCAGAGGAGACTGGTGTGAATCAGACCATCATGGTCGAAATGCTGCAAAGAAACCACTACTAAAGGACACCAATAAGGAGAAGAGACTAGCTTGGGCCAAGAAACACAAGCAATGGACATTAGACCGGTGGAAATGTGTCTTTTGGTCTGGAGTCCAAATTGGATATTTTTGGTTCCAACAGACATGTCTTTGTGATACATGGTGTGGGTGAACGGATCATCTCTGCATGTGTATTTCCCACCGTAAAGCATGTATATAGCATTGTCTTGCATTAGGAGGAATTGGTCTAGCATTGTCTTGCATTAGGAGGAATTGGTCTAGCATTGTCTTGCATTAGGAGGAGGAATTGTCTTGCATTAGGAGGAATTGGTCTAGCATTGTCTTGTATTAGGAGGAATTGGTCTAGCATTGTCTTGCATTAGGAGGAATTGGTCTATCATTGTCTTGCATTAGGAGGAATTGGTCTAGCATTGTCATGCATTAGGAGGAATTGGTCTAGCATTGTCTTGCATTAGGAGGAATTGGTCTAGCATTGTCTTGCATTAGGAGGAATTGGTCTAGCATTGTCTTGCATTAGGAGGAATTGGTCTAGCATTGTCTTGCATTAGGAGGAATTGGTCTAGCATTGTCTTGCATTAGGAGGAATTGGTCTAGTCTTGCATTGTCTTGCATTAGGAGGAATTGGTCTTGCATTAGCATTGTCTTGCATTAGGAGGAATTGGTCTAGCATTGTCTTGCATTAGGAGGAATTGGTCTAGCATTGTCTTGCATTAGGAGGAGGAATTGTCTTGTCTAGCATTGTCTTGCATTAGGAGGAATTGGTCTAGCATTGTCATGCATTAGGAGGAATTGGTCTAGCATTGTCTTGCATTAGGATGAATTGGTCTAGCATTGTCTTGCATTAGGAGGAATTGGTCTAGCATTGTCTTGCATTAGGAGGAATTGGTCTAGCATTGTTAGGAGGAATTGGTCTAGCATTGTCTTGCATTAGGAGGAATTGGTCTAGCATCATTGTCTTGCATTAGGAGGAATTGGTCTAGCATTGTCTTGCATTAGGAGGAATTGGTCTAGCATTGTCTTGCATTCTAGCAGTCTTGAATTGGTCTAGCATTGTCTTGCATTAGGAGGAATTGGTCTAGCATTGTCTTGCATTAGGAGGAATTGGTCTAGCATTGTCTTGCATTAGGAGGAATTGGTCTAGCATTGTCTTGCATTGTCTTGCATTAGGGAATTGGTCTAGCATTGTCTTGCATTAGGAGGAATTGGTCTAATTGTCTTGCATTAGGAGGAATTGGTCTAGCATTGTCTTGCATTAGGAGGAATTGGTCTAGCATTGTCTTGCATTAGGAGGAATTGGTCTAGCATTGTCTTGCATTAGGAGTCTTGCATTAGGAGGAATTGGTCTAGCATTGTCTTGCATTAGGAGGAATTGGTCTAGCATTGTCTTGCATTAGGAGGAATTGGTCTAGCATTGTCTTGCATTAGGAGGAATTGGTCTAGCATTGTCTTGCATTAGGAGGAATTGGTCTAGCATTGTCTTGCATTAGGAGGAATTGGTCTAGCATTGTCTTGCATGCATTAGGAGGAATTGGTCTAGCATTGTCTTGCATGTTGGTCTAGGATTGTCTTCTATTAGGAGGAATTGGTCTAGCATTGTCTTGCATTAGGAGGAATTGGTCTAGCATTGTCTTGCATTAGGAGGAATGGTCTAGCATTGTCTTGCATTGTCTTGTCATTAGGAGGAATTGGTCTAGCATTGTCATTCAGGAGGAATTGGTCTAGCATTGTCTTGCATTAGCTCTAGCATTGTCTTGCAGGAAGCATTGGTCTAGCATTGTCTTGCATTAGGAGAAATTGAGGAATTGGTCTAGCATTGTCTTGCATTAGGAGGAATTGGTCTAGCATTGTCTTGCATTAGGAGGAATTGGTCTAGCATTGTCTTGCATTAGGAGGAATTGGTCTAGCATTGTCTTGCATTAGGAGGAATTGGTCTAGCATTGTCTTGCATTAGGAGGAATTGGTCTAGCATTGTCTTGCATTAGGAGGAATTGGTCTAGCATTGTCTTGCATTAGGAGGAATTGGTCTAGCATTGTCATGCATTAGGAGGAATTGGTCTAGCATTGTCTTGCACTAGCATTGTCTCGCAGGAGGAATTGGTCTAGCATTGTCTTGCATTGGAGGAATCTAGCATTGTCTTGCATTAGGAGGAATTGGTCTAGCATTGTCTTGCATTAGGAGGAATTGGTCTAGCATTGTTTTGCATCAGGAGGAATTGGTCTAGCATTGTCTTGCATTAGGAGGAATTGGTCTAGCATTGTCTTGCATTAGGAGGAATTGGTCTAGCATTGTCTTGCATTAGGAGGAATTGGTCTAGCATTGTCTTGCATCAGGAGGAACCCAAAGCCAACCGTACCACCATATGATCTCACAAGGGGTCTGAGGATCTCATCTTGGTACCTAATGGCAGTCAGGCTACCTCTGGCGAGCATATGGAGGGCTGTGCGGCCCCCCAAAGAAATGCCACCCCACCCCACACCATGACTGACCCACCACCAAACCGGTCATGCTGGAGGATGTTGCAGGCAGCAGCACGTTCTCCACGGCGTCTCCAGACTCTGTCACGTCTGTCACGTGCTCAGTGTGAACCTGCTTTCATCTGTGAAGAGCGCAGGGCACCAGTGGAGAATTTGCCAGTCTTGGTGTTCTCTGGCAAATGCCAAACGTCCTGCACGGTGTTGGGCTGTAAGCACAACCCCCACCTGTGGACGTCGGGCCCTCATACCACCCTCATGGAGTCTATTTCTGACCGTTTGAGCAGACACATGCACATTTGTGGCCTGCTGGAGGTCATTTTGCAGGGCTCTGGCAGTGCTCCTCCTGCTCCTCCTTGCACAAAGGCGGAGGTAGCGGTCCTGCTGCTGGGTTGTTGCCCTCCTACCGCCTCCTCCACATCTCCTGATGTACTGGCCTGTCTCCTGGTAGCGCCTCCATGCTCTGGACACTACGCTGACAGACACAGCAAACCTTCTTGCCACAGCTCGCATTGATGTGCCATCCTGGATGAGCTGCACTACCTGAGCCACTTGTGTGGGTTGTAGACTCCGTCTCATGCTACCACTAGAGTGAAAGCACCGCCAGCATTCAAAAGTGACCAAAACATCAGCCAGGAAGCATAGGAACTGAGAAGTGGCCTGTGGTCACCCCCTGCAGAACCACTCCTTTATTGGGGGTGTCTTGCTAATTGCCTATATTTTCCACCTGTTGTCTATTCCATTTGCACAACAGCATGTGAGATGTATTGTCAATCAGTGTTGCTTCCTAAGTGGACAGTTTGATTTCACAGAAGTGTGATTGACTTGGAGTTACATTGTGTTGTTTAAGTGTTCCCTTTATTTGTTTGAGCAGTGTATATATCTTTCTTTGCTGCAGATAAATACCATATAAACTGGTATAAACCATATAAACTGGTACTCTAAATGTGATAGGACCAGGGATACAATCACCTGATTCAGTGTGCTAGATGTTTCATACTCTGAACATTTTTCCTGCAACAGCAATTCCCTTACCTCATCAATATTATCTATGTGTTCTGATAATGACAAATCTGAAGACAGAGATAGTCAGGCTTATCTGAGCTTGGGGGTACAATCTGAGATCCGGGAATCTGTTTCACGGTCGTTTCAATTTCTTACTAATTTTTTGTTGTTGTTGTTTTGGGAAGAGCAGATTTCCCCCCTTTTAAAGCTGGTTCTGTGGACGGTTATCAGAGAAGGTAGAACATGAGGATTACATCATGTCTGCCAATGGAAGTCTGTACGCTCAGACAGCATGGTGTGTTGTGTTGTGTTGTGCGTGTGCCTGCGTGAGTGTGTGACAGCCGGGATGACATGGGGAGGATTCTGTTGGTTTAAAACCAGATCCCAGAAAGAAAGACACATAAAGAGAGAGAGAGAGAGGGATAAGAGAGGGAGAGAGAGGGATAAGAGAGCGAGAGCGAGAGAGAGAGAGAGAGAGAGAGAGAGAGAGAGAGAAGAGGGGATATAAAAAGACAGAGAGACAGATTCCGTGGGAGGAGGAGTGTTTGTGGTCTTGGCAGCCAGAGAGAAAGTGTGTGTGAGAAAGAGAGGAGTGGAACAGTGAACACACGGAGGAACAGCTTTGTGAGACGAGTCTGGACAGTTGTCTTCTCAGCGGTTGTGAGATATGAAGCATGCTGCCGTGGCTGTGTGGCTGTGAGGGAGCTGGGAAGACTGATGGACTCTGGTAGCTCTGACGGCCCCTGAGAGGACGTCTTGTACTGTCAACTGGGATGAGCTTCTGGACACCACGCTCTCCAGAGAGAACATGCTGAGATGACAAGACCGACCCCAGCCAAGTAGATCCTCCCTCCATCCCCGGTTCCCCTCCTCCATCCTCCCCCCTTCCTCCACTCCCCCATCCACCCTACTCTATAAGGACCCAAGCCAAGCTCCTCCCCCATCCACCCGACTCTATAAGAGCCCAAGCCAAGCTCCTCCCCCATCCACCCGACTCTATAAGAACCCAAGCCAAGTTCCTCCCCCATCCACCCTATTCTATAAGAACCCAAGCCAAGCTCCTCCCCCATCCACCCGACTCTATAAGAACCCAAGCCAAGCTCCTCCCCATCCACCCGACTCTATAAGAACCCAAGCCAAGCTCCTCCCCCATCCACCCTACTCTATAAGAACCCAAGCAAAAACTCCTCCCCCATCCATCCGACTCTATAAGAACCCAAGCCATGCTCCTCCCCCATCCACCAGACTCTATAAGAACCCAAGCCAAGCTCCTCCCCCATCCACCCGACTCTATAAGAACCCAAGCCAAGCTTCACTGTTAGAAAAAATGGTTCCAAAAGGCTACTTCTGTTGTTCCCATAAGAGAACGCTTTTTGGTTCCAAATAGAACCCTCTGTGAAAAGGGTTGTACATGGAACCCAAAAGGGATCCTTCTGGAACCAAAAGTGTTCCTTCTAGTCACATTTACTGTCCTCGCCCTGTGTTGTTGGGTCACATTTACTGTCCGCGCCCTGTGTTGTTGGGTAGTCACATTTACTGTCCGCGCCCTGTGTTGTTGGGTAGTCAATTTACTGTCCGAGCCCTGTGTTGTTGGGTCAGTCAAATTTACTGTCCTCCCCTGTGTTGTTGGGTAGTCACATTTACTGTCCGCGCCCTGTGTTGTTGGGTAGTCACATTTACTGTCCTGTGTTGTTGGGCAGTCACATTTACTGTCCGCCCTGTGTTGTTGGGTAGTCACATTTACTGTCCGCCCCTGTGTTGTTGGGTAGTCACATTTACTGTCCTCGCCCTGTGTTGTTGGGTCAGTCACATTTACTGTCCGCGCCCTGTGTTGTTGGGCAGTCACATTTACTGTCCTCGCCCTGTGTTGTTGGGTAGTCACATTTACTGTCCGCACCCTGTGTTGTTGGGTAGTCACATTTACTGTCCGCGCCCTGTGTTGTTGGGTAGTCACATTTACTGTCCTGTGTTGTTGGGTAGTCACATTTACTGTCCCTGTGTTGTTGGGTAGTCACATTTACTGTCCGCGCCTGTGTTGTTGGGTAGTCACATTTACTGTCCGCGCCCTGTGTTGTTGGGTAGTCACATTTACTGTCCACGCCCTGTGTTGTTGGGTAGTCACATTTACTGTCCGCCCCTGTGTTGTTGGGCAGTCACATTTACTGTCCTCCCCTGTGTTGTTGGGTAGTCACATTTACTGTCCCACCCTGTGTTGTTGGGTAGTCACATTTACTGTCCGCGCCCTGTGTTGTTGGGTCACATTTACTGTCCGCACCCTGTGTTGTTGGGTAGTCACATTTACTGTCCGCGCCCTGTGTTGTTGGGTAGTCACATTTACTGTCCGCGCCCTGTGTTGTTTGGTAGTCACATTTACTGTCCGCACCCTGTGTTGTTGGGTAGTCACATTTACTGTCCGCGCCCTGTGTTGTTGGGCAGTCACATTTACTGTCCTCGCCCTGTGTTGTTGGGTAGTCACATTTACTGTCCTCGCCCTGTGTTGTTGGGCAGTCACATTTACTGTCCGCGCCCTGTGTTGTTGGGCAGTCACATTTACTGTCCTCGCCCTGTGTTGTTGGGTAGTCACATTTACTGTCCGCGCCCTGTGTTGTTGGGTAGTCACATTTACTGTCCGCGCCCTGTGTTGTTGGGTAGTCACATTTACTGTCCGCGCCCTGTGTTGTTGGGCAGTCACATTTACTGTCCTCGCCCTGTGTTGTTGGGTAGTCACATTTACTGTCCGCGCCCTGTGTTGTTGGGTAGTCACATTTACTGTCCGCTGTGTTGTTGGGTAGTCCATTTACTGTCCGCCCCTGTGTTGTTGGGTAGTCACATTTACTGTCCGCGCCCTGTGTTGTTGGGTAGTCACATTTACTGTCCGCGCCCTGTGTTGTTGGGTAGTCACATTTACTGTCCTCGCCCTGTGTTGTTGGGTAGTCACATTTACTGTCCGCGCCCTGTGTTGTTGGGTAGTCACATTTACTGTCCTCGCCCTGTGTTGTTGGGTAGTCACATTTACTGTCCGCGCCTGTGTTGTTGGGTAGTCACATTTACTGTCCGCGCCCTGTGTTGTTGGGTAGTCACATTTACTGTCCACGCCCTGTGTTGTTGGGTAGTCACATTTACTGTCCGCGTGTTGTTGGGTAGTCTGTGTTGTTGGGCAGTCACATTTACTGTCCGCGCCTGTGTTGTTGGGTAGTCAGATTTACTGTCCTCACCCTGTGTTGTTGGGTAGTCACATTTACTGTCCGCGCCCTGTGTTGTTGGGTCACATTTACTGTCCGCACCCTGTGTTGTTGGGTAGTCACATTTACTGTCCGCGCCCTGTGTTGTTGGGTAGTCACATTTACTGTCCGCGCCTGTGTTGTTTGGTCACATTTACTGTCCGCACCCTGTGTTGTTGGGTAGTCACATTTACTGTCCGCGCCCTGTGTTGTTGGGCAGTCACATTTACTGTCCTCGCCCTGTGTTGTTGGGTAGTTACATTTACTGTCCGCGCCCTGTGTTGTTGGGTAGTCACATTTAATGTCCGCGCCCTGTGTTGTTGGGTAGTCACATTTACTGTCCGCGCCCTGTGTTGTTGGGTAGTCACATTTATTGTCCGCCCTGTGTTGTTGGGTAGTCATTTAATGTCCGCGCCCTGTGTTGTTAGGTAGTCACATTTACTGTCCGCGCCTGTGTTTTTGGGTAGTCACATTTACTGTCCGCGCCTGTGTTGTTGGGTAGTCACATTTACTGTCCGCGCCCTGTGTTGTTGGGTAGTCACATTTACTGTCCGCGCCCTGTGTTGTTGGGTAGTCATTTACTGTCCGCGCCCTGTGTTGTTGGGTAGTCACATTTACTGTCCGCCCTGTGTTGTTGGGCAGTCACATTTACTGTCCGCGCCCTGTGTTGTTGGGCAGTCACATTTACTGTCCTCACCCTGTGTTGTTGGGTAGTCACATTTACTGTCCGCCCCTGTGTTGTTGGGTAGTCACATTTACTGTCCGCGCCCTGTGTTGTTGGGTAGTCACATTTACTGTCCGCGCCTGTGTTGTTGGGCAGTCACATTTACTGTCCTCGCCCTGTGTTGTTGGGTAGTCACATTTACTGTCCGCGCCTGTGTTGTTGGGTAGTCACATTTACTGTCCGCGCCTGTGTTGTTGGGTAGTCACATTTACTGTCCGCGCCCTGTGTTGTTGGGTAGTCACATTTACTGTCCTCGCCCTGTGTTGTTGGGTAGTCACATTTACTGTCCGCCCCTGTGTTGTTGGGTAGTCACATTTACTGTCCTCGCCCTGTGTTGTTGGGTAGTCACATTTACTGTCCGCGCCTGTGTTGTTGGGTAGTCACATTTACTGTCCGCGCCCTGTGTTGTTGGGTAGTCACATTTACTGTCCGCGCCCTGTGTTGTTGGGTAGTCACATTTACTGTCCGCGCCCTGTGTTGTTGGGTAGTCACATTTACTGTCCACGCCCTGTGTTGTTGGGTAGTCACATTTACTGTCCGCGCCCTGTGTTGTTGGGTAGTCACATTTACTGTTCGCGCCCTGTGTTGTTGGGTAGTCACATTTACTGTCCTCGCCCTGTGTTGTTGGGTAGTCACATTTACTGTCCTCGCCCTGTGTTGTTGGGTAGTCACATTTACTGTCCGCGCCCTGTGTTGTTGGGTAGTCACATTTACTGTCCTCGCCCTGTGTTGTTGGGCAGTCACATTTACTGTCCGCGCCCTGTGTTGTTGGGTAGTCACATTTACTGTCCTTTAGTCACATTTACTGTCCGCGCCTGTGTTGTTGGGTAGTCACATTTACTGTCCTCGCCCTGTGTTGTTGGGTAGTCACATTTACTGTCCGCGCCCTGTGTTGTTGGGTAGTCACATTTACTGTCCGCGCCTGTGTTGTTGGGTAGTCACATTTACTGTCCGCGCCTGTGTTGTTGGGTAGTCACATTTACTGTCCTCGCCCTGTGTTGTTGGGTAGTCACATTTACTGTCCGCGCCCTGTGTTGTTGGGTAGTCACATTTACTGTCCGCGGCCTGTGTTGTTGGGTAGTCACATTTACTGTCCGCGCCCTGTGTTGTTGGGTAGTCACATTTACTGTCCTCGCCCTGTGTTGTTGGGTAGTCACATTTACTGTCCGCGCCCTGTGTTGTTGGGTAGTCACATTTACTGTCCTCGCCCTGTGTTGTTGGGTAGTCACATTTACTGTCCGCGCCCTGTGTTGTTGGGTAGTCACATTTACTGTCCTCGCCCTGTGTTGTTGGGTAGTCACATTTACTGTCCACGCCCTGTGTTGTTGGGTAGTCACATTTACTGTCCGCGCCCTGTGTTGTTGGGCTTGTCTATTTGCCATATTAAAGAGCAACTCTCTGCGCCTGATTCCTTCCTCACCCACCTCGTCCCACATGACAAAACAGGCCACTGTCAGGCAAACGTCTGTTCTACATATTCTTTTAGTTAACGTTCTCATTCAGACATTATTATTTAAATATCAAATCATTTCTGGCAAAAAAAGTAAGTGCCTTACTGTGATTGGTTTCAATTAAAACGGTCAAAAATAAACAAAAATGGCTTCTTATCGAAGACCGATTTCTCAAGCAAGAATTTTGCTTA
>NW_027039478.1:25178-32678 GCF_034236695.1 Oncorhynchus nerka | reverse complement strand
GAGGTAGGTGGAGTTTATCATCTAACTACTTCTACAGTAGAACACAGTCAACACATTAGGAGGTAGGTGGAGTTTAACATCTAACTACTACTACAGTAGAACACAGTCAAAACATTAGGAGGTAGGTGGAGTTTAACATCTAACTACTACTACTACAGTAGAACACAGTCAACACATTAGGAGGTAGGTGGAGTTTAACATCTAACTACTACTTCTACAGTAGAACACAGTCAACACATTAGGAGGTAGGTGGAGTTTAACATCTAACTACTACTACTACAGTAGAACACAGTCAACACATTAGGAGGTAGGTGGAGTCTAACATCTAACTACTTCTACAGTAGAACACAGTCAAAACATTAGGAGGTAGGTGGAGTTTAACATCTAACTACTTCTACAGTAGAACACAGTCAAAACATTAGGTGGTAGGTGGATTCTAACATCTAACTACTTCTACAGTAGAACACAGTCAACACATTAGGAGGTAGGTGGAGTCTAACATCTAACTACTTCTACAGTAGAACACAGTCAGCAAATTAGGAGGTAGGTGGAGTTTAACATCTAACTACTACTACTACAGTAGAACACAGTCAACACATTAGGAGGTAGGTGGTCTAACATCCAACTACTACTGTAGAACACAGTGTTAGGAGGTAGGTGGAGTTTAACATCCAACTACTAATTCTACAGTAGAACACAGTCAACACATTAGGAGGTAGGTGGAGTCTATCATCTAACTACTACTACAGTAGAACACAGTCAACACATTAGGAGGTAGGTGGAGTCTAACATCCAACTACTACTTCTACAGTAGAACACAGTCAACAAATTAGGAGGTAGGTGGAGTTTAACATCCAACTACTACTTCTACAGTAGAACACAGTCAACACATTAGGAGGTAGGTGGAGTTTAACATCCAACTACTACTTCTACAGTGTTAGGAGGTAGGTGGAGTTTAACATCCAACTACTACTTCTACAGTAGAACACAGTCAACACATTAGGAGGTAGGTGGAGTTTAACATCCAACTACTACTTCTACAGTAGAACACAGTCAACACATTAGGAGGTAGGTGGAGTCTATCATCTAACTACTACTACAGTAGAACACAGTCAACACTGGAGTTTTGGGGGTATTGGACTTCACTGTATTTATATTTTTGACCACTTTTACTTTACTGTTAAAAGAAAACAATGGAGTTTTTTAATCAATACATTTTCCTATGAGTGTACTGGACATTTTGAATGACGTGAAAATGGTCCAATTCACACACTTCTCAAGAGAACATCCCTGTTCATCCGTACTGCCTCTGATCTGACGAGACTCACTAAACAGAGAACATCCCTGTTCATCCCTACTGCCTCTGATCTGACGAGACTCACTAAACAGAGAACATCCCTGTTCATCCCTACTGCCTCTGATCTGACGAGACTCACTAAACAGAGAACATCCCTGTTCATCCCTACTGCCTCTGATCTGACGAGACTCACTAAACAGAGAACATCCCTGTTCATCCCTAGTCTGATCTGACGTCACTAAACAGAGAACATCCCTGTTCATCCCTACTGCCTCTGATCTGACGACTCACTAAACAGAGAACATCCCTGTTCATCTGAGCCTGATCTGGAGTCAAAACAGAGAACATCCCTGTAATCCCTACAGTCTGATCTGGCGAGACTCACTAAACAGAGAACATCCCTGGATGTACTGGAGTGATGGAGAACATCCCTGTTCATCCCTAGTCTGATGGACGTCACTAAACAGAGAACATCCCTGTTCATCCCTAGTGATGGAGAACATGATGGAGTGTTGGAAATGATGTCTGAGTGTTGGAGTGTTGGAGCGATGGAGTGATGGAGTGATGGAGTGTTGGAGTTATGGAGTGTTGGAGTGATGGAGTGTTGGAGTTATGGAGTGTTGGAGTGTTGGAGTGATGGAGTGATGGAGTGTTGGAGTGATGGAGTGTTGGAGTGATGGAGTGATGGAGTGATGGAGTGTTGGAGTGATGGAGTGATGGAGTGTTGGAGTGATGGAGTGATGGAGTGTTGGAGTGATGGAGTGAGTGATGGAGTGTTGGAGTGATGGAGTGATGGAGTGTTGGAGTGTTGGAGTGATGGAGTGATGGAGTGTTGGAGTGATGGAGTGATGGAGTGTTGGAGTGATGGAGTGTTGGAGTGTTGGAGTGATGGAGTGATGGAGTGATGGAGTGTTGGAGTTATGGAGTGTTGGAGTGATGGAGTGATGGAGTGATGGAGTGTTGGAGTGATGGAGTGTTGGAGTGATGGAGTGATGGAGTGTTGGAGTTTGGAGTGTTGGAGTGTTGGAGTGATGGAGTGATGGAGTGTTGGAGTGATGGAGTGTTGGAGTGATGGAGTGATGGAGTGATGGAGTGTTGGAGTTATGGAGTGTTGGGTGATGGAGTGTTGGAGTGTTGGAGTGATGGAGTGATGGAGTGTTGGAGTGTTGGAGTGATGGAGTGATGGAGTGATGGAGTGATGGAGTGTTGGAGTGATGGAGTGATGGAGTGTTGGAGTGATGGAGTGATGGAGTGATGGAGTGTTGGATGGAGTGATGGAGTGTTGGAGTGATGGAGTGATGGAGTGTTGGAGTTATGGAGTGTTGGAGTGTTGGAGTGATGGAGTGATGGAGTGTTGGAGTGATGGAGTGATGGAGTGTTGGAGTGTTGGAGTGATGGAGTGTTGGAGTGATGGAGTGTGGAGTGTTGGAGTGATGGAGTGATGGAGTGATGGAGTGTTGGAGTGATGGAGTGATGGAGTGTTGGAGTGATGGAGTGATGGAGTGATGGAGTGTTGGAGTGATGGAGTGATGGAGTGTTGGAGTGATGGAGTGATGGAGTGATGGAGTGTTGGAGTGATGGAGTGATGGAGTGTTGGAGTGTTGGAGTGATGGAGTGATGGAGTGATGGAGTGTTGGAGTGTTGGAGTGATGGAGTGTTGGAGTGATGGAGTGTTGGAGTGTTGGAGTGATGGAGTGATGGAGTGATGGAGTGTTGGAGTGATGGAGTGTTGGAGTGATGGAGTGATGGAGTGATGGAGTGTTGGAGTGATGGAGTGTTGGAGTGATGGAGTGATGGAGTGTTGGAGTGGAGTGTTGGAGTGTTGGAGTGATGGAGTGATGGAGTGTTGGAGTGATGGAGTGTTGGAGTGATGGAGTGATGGAGTGTTGGAGTGATGGAGTGATGGAGTGATGGAGTGATGGAGTGTTGGAGTGATGGAGTGATGGAGGGAGTGTTGGAGTGATGGAGTGTTGGAGTGATGGAGTGTTGGAGTGATGGAGTGATGGAGTGTTGGAGTGATGGAGTGATGGAGTGTTGGAGTGTTGGAGTGATGGAGTGATGGAGTGTTGGAGTGATGGAGTGATGGAGTGTTGGAGTGATGGAGTGTTGGAGTGTGGAGTGTTGGAGTGATGGAGTGTTGGAGTGATGGAGTGATGGAGTGATGGAGTGTTGGAGTGATGGAGTGTTGGAGTGATGGAGTGTGGAGTGTTGGAGTGATGGAGTGATGGAGTGTTGGAGTGATGGAGTGTTGGATGGAGTGATGGAGTGTTGGAGTGTTGGAGTGATGGAGTGATGGAGTGTTGGAGTGTTGGAGTGTTGGAGTGATGGAGTGATGGAGTGTTGGAGTGATGGAGTGTTGGAGTGATGGAGTGATGGAGTGATGGAGTGTTGGAGTGTTGGAGTGTTGGAGTGATGGAGTGTTGGAGTGTTGGAGTGTTGGAGTGTTGGAGTGATGGAGTGATGGAGTGTTGGAGTGATGGAGTGTTGGAGTGATGGAGTGATGGAGTGATGGAGTGTTGGAGTGATGGAGTGTTGGAGTGATGGAGTGTTGGAGTGTTGGAGTGATGGAGTGATGGAGTGTTGGAGTGTTGGAGTGATGGAGTGATGGAGTGATGGAGTGTTGGAGTGATGGAGTGATGGAGTGTTGGAGTGATGGAGTGATGGAGTGATGGAGTGTTGGAGTGTGGAGTGATGGAGTGTTGGAGTGATGGAGTGATGGAGTGTTGGAGTGATGGAGTGTTGGAGTGTTGGAGTGATGGAGTGATGGAGTGTTGGAGTGATGGAGTGATGGAGTGTTGGAGTGTTGGAGTGATGGAGTGTTGGAGTGATGGAGTGTTGTTGGAGTGATGGAGTGATGGAGTGTTGGAGTGATGGAGTGTTGGAGTGATGGAGTGATGGAGTGTTGGAGTGATGGAGTGATGGAGTGATGGAGTTGATGGAGTGTTGGAGTGATGGAGTGATGGAGTGTTGGAGTGATGGAGTGATGGAGTGATGGAGTGATGGAGTGATGGAGTGATGGAGTGTTGGAGTGATGGAGTGTTGGAGTGATGATGGAGTGTGGGAGTGTTGGAGTGATGGAGTGTGGAGTGATGGAGTGATGGAGTGTTGGAGTGTGGAGTGGGTGATGGAGTGATGGAGTGATGGAGTGATGGAGTGATGGAGTGATGGAGTGATGGAGTGTTGGAGTGATGGAGTGATGGAGTGTTGGAGTGATGGAGTGATGGAGTGATGGAGTGTTGGAGTGTTGGAGTGTTGGAGTGTTGGAGTGATGGAGTGGAGTGATGGAGTGATGGAGTGTTGGATGATGGAGTGTTGGAGTGATGGAGTGTTGGAGTGTTGGAGTGTTGGAGTGGAGTGATGGAGTGTTGGAGTGATGGAGTGATGGAGTGATGGAGTGTTGGAGTGATGGAGTGTTGGAGTGATGGAGTGTTGGAGTGATGGAGTGATGGAGTGTTGGAGTGTTGGAGTGATGGAGTGTTGGAGTGATGGAGTGATGGAGTGTTGGAGTGATGGAGTGTTGGAGTGATGGAGTGTTGGAGTGATGGAGTGATGGAGTGTTGGAGTGTTGGAGTGATGGAGTGATGGAGTGTTGGAGTGATGGAGTGTTGGAGTGATGGAGTGATGGAGTGATGGAGTGTTGGAGTGTTGGAGTGATGGAGTGTTGGAGTGATGGAGTGATGGAGTGTTGGAGTGATGGAGTGATGGAGTGTGGAGTGATGGAGTGTTGGAGTGATGGAGTGATGGAGTGTTGGAGTGATGGAGTGATGGAGTGTTGGAGTGATGGAGTGATGGAGTGATGGAGTGTTGGAGTGATGGAGTGTTGGAGTGATGGAGTGATGGAGTGATGGAGTGTTGGAGTGTTGGAGTGATGGAGTGTTGGAGTGATGGAGTGATGGAGTGTTGGAGTGGGAGTGATGGAGTGTTGGAGTGATGGAGTGTTGGAGTGATGGAGTGTTGGAGTGTTGGAGTGATGGAGTGTTGGAGTGTTGGTTATGGAGTGTTGGAGTGTTGGAGTGATGGAGTGTTGGAGTGATGGAGTGTTGGAGTGATGGAGTGATGGAGTGATGGAGTGTTGGAGTGATGGAGTGATGGAGTGTTGGAGTGATGGAGTGATGGAGTGTTGGAGTGATGGAGTGTTGGAGTGTTGGAGTGATGGAGTGATGGAGTGTTGGAGTGATGGAGTGATGGAGTGATGGAGTGTTGGAGTGATGGAGTGATGGAGTGTTGGAGTGATGGAGTGTTGGAGTGTTGGAGTGATGGAGTGATGGAGTGATGGAGTGATGGAGTGTTGGAGTGATGGAGTGTTGGAGTGATGGAGTGTTGGAGTGTTGGAGTGATGGAGTGATGGAGTGTTGGAGTGATGGAGTGATGGAGTGTTGGAGTGATGGAGTGATGGAGTGATGGAGTGATGGAGTGATGGAGTGATGGAGTGATGGAGTGATGGAGTGATGGAGTGATGGAGTGATGGAGTGTTGGAGGAGTGATGGAGTGATGGAGTGTTGGAGTGATGGAGTGATGGAGTGTTGGAGTGATGGAGGAGTGATGGAGTGATGGAGTGATGGAGTGATGGAGTGTTGGAGTGATGGAGTGATGGAGTGTTGGAGTGATGGAGTGATGGAGTGTTGGAGTGATGGAGTGATGGAGTGATGAAGTGTTGGAGTGTTGGAGTGATGGAGTGATGGAGTGTTGGAGTGATGGAGTGTTGGAGTGTTGGAGTGATGGAGTGATGGAGTGTTGGAGTTATGGAGTGTTGGAGTGATGGAGTGTTGGAGTGATGGAGTGTTGGAGTGTTGGAGTGATGGAGTGTTGGAGTGATGGAGTGATGGAGTGTTGGAGTGATGGAGTGATGGAGTGTTGGAGTGATGGAGTGTTGGAGTGTTGGAGTGATGGAGTGATGGAGTGATGGAGTGATGGAGTGTTGGAGTGATGGAGTGTTGGAGTGATGGAGTGTTGGAGTGTTGGAGTGATGGAGTGATGGAGTGTTGGAGTGATGGAGTGATGGAGTGTTGGAGTGATGGAGTGTTGGAGTGATGGAGTGTTGGAGTGATGGAGTGATGGAGTGATGGAGTGATGGAGTGTTGGAGTGATGGAGTGATGGAGTGATGGAGTGTTGGAGTGTTGGAGTGATGGAGTGATGGAGTGATGGAGTGTTGGAGTGATGGAGTGATGGAGTGATGGAGTGATGGAGTGATGGAGTGTTGGAGTGATGGAGTGATGGAGTGTTGGAGTGATGGAGTTATGGAGTGATGGAGTGATGGAGTGATGGAGTGATGGAGTGTTGGGAGTGATGGAGTGATGGAGTGATGGAGTGTTGGAGTGATGGAGTGATGGAGTGTTGGAGTGATGGAGTGATGGAGTGTTGGAGTGTTGGAGTGATGGAGTGATGGAGTGTTGGAGTGATGGAGTGTTGGAGTGATGGAGTGATGGAGTGTTGGAGTGATGGAGTGATGGAGTGATGGAGTGTTGGAGTGATGGAGTGATGGAGTGATGGACTGACCCTCTGGCTCTCCGTCTGCTTTGCTTAATATAAGGAATGTCAAGAGATTCATACTTTTACGTTTTTGATACTTAAATATATTTTTTAGCAATTATATTTACTTTTGATATTTACTGCATGTATATTTAAACCCAAATACTTTTAGACTTTTACACAAGTAATATTTTACTGGGTGACTTTCACTTTTACGTGAATCATTTTCAATTAAGGTATCTTTACTTTTACTCAAGTGTGACAGTTGGGTATTTTTTCCACGACTTCTTCGTAGTGATAGGTTTGAACAGATTTGATTTGACAGAAATACCTGCAGTACTAACAGAAACATACTGTTATGTTATGTTGCGTTTTTGTGTTGTCTTAAGTTGTTTGGTTGCTGTTGTGTTGTCTTAAGTTGTTTGGTTGCTGTTGTGTTAAGTTGTTTGGTTGCTGTGTTGTTGTGTTGTGTAAACAGTTCACATACAGATAGCAGTACTAATGTGTGTTGTGTTGTTGTTGTGTTAACAGTTCACATACAGATAGCAGTAATAATGTGTGTTGTGTTGTTGTGTTGTTGTGTTGTTGTGTTGTTGTGTTGTTGTTGTGTTAACAGTTCACATACAGATAGCAGTACTAATGTGTGTTGTTGTGTTGTTGTTGTGTTAACAGTTCACATACAGATAGCAGTACTAATGTGTGTTGTGTTGTTGTGTTGAGTAAACAGTTCACA
>NW_027039478.1:17678-22678 GCF_034236695.1 Oncorhynchus nerka | reverse complement strand
GGGCCCTCACCAAGGGAGAAGAGAGGAGGGACCTTGGGCCCCCACCAAGGGAGAAGCGAGGAGGGACCTTGGGCCCCCACCAAGGGAGAAGAGAGGAGGGACCTTGGGCCTTCACCAAGAGAGAAGAGAGGAGGGACCTTGGGCCCCCACCAAGGGAGAAGAAGAGAGGAGGGACCTAGGGCCCCCACAAAGGGAGTAGAGAGGAGGGACCTTGGGCCCGCAACAAGGGAGAAGACCTGATGGACCTTGGGCCCCCACCAAGGGAGAAGACAGGATGGACCTTGGGCCCGCAACAAGGGAGAAGACAGGATGGACCTTGGGCCCGCAACAAGGGAGAAGACAGGAGGGACCTTGGGCCCGCAACAAAGGAGAAGAGTGGAGGGCGGTGAGATGTAAGGATTGTGTATACTGGACTCTGTCTGGGTCAGGAGCAAGATGGCTGCCCTATTGTTAGCAGACCTGTTGTCAGCCCTTTCAAATAGTTCTAGTTGTGCTTTGTTGCCCAGCACAATGAAACCAATGGAAATGTCTCCATAGCAACATGTCACTCATCTAGAAAGGCTCAAACAAACTCTCAAAGTATTTGAGTATTTGAAACACACATTGAACACAGGTCTGTGTCAGCATTTACCATGCACTGCTACAGTTATAAACAGACAGTGGATACCATTTACCATGCACTGCTACAGTTATAAACAGACAGTGGATACCATTTACCATGCACTGCTACAGTTATAAACAGACAGTGGATACCATTTACCATGCACTGCTACAGTTATAAACAGACAGTGGATACCATTTACCATGCACTGATACAGTTATAAACAGACAGTGGATACCATTTACCATGCACTGCTACAGTTATAAACAGACAGCGGATACCATTTACCATGCACTGCTACAGTTATAAACAGACAGTGGATACCATTTACCATGCACTGCTACAGTTATAAACAGACAGTGGATACCATTTACCATGCACTGCTACAGTTATAAACAGACAGTGGATACCATTTACCATGCACTGCTACAGTTATAAACAGACAGTGGATACCATTTACCATACACTGCTACAGTTATAAACAGACAGTGGATGCTATTTAAACCAGTAACAATACGATATCATGCTGAGGCTCATTTAATGCTTCAAAAAATACCCTTTTAATTGATGTTGTTCAAGAGGAACAAGGTCACCGTGCAGCTAAATATACATTCCTCTGGTTGAGTCCACAATGGTACACTATTCCCATTATAGTGAACGACTCAGGGCTCTGGTGAAAGTAATGCAGTAGATAGGGAATAGGGAATAGGGAACGGGGAACAGTGAATAGGGAATAGGGAATAGAGAATAGGGAATAGTGAATAAGGAATAGAGACTAGGGAATAGGGAATAGGGAATAGGGAACGGGGAACAGTGAATAGGGAATAGGGAATAGAGAATAGTGAATAAGGAATAGAGACTAGGGAATAGGGAACGGGGAACAGTGAATAGGAAATAGTGAATAGGGACTAGTGAATGGGGACTAGGGAGTAGGAAATAGTGAATAGGGACTAGTGAATAGGGACTAGTGAATAGGAAATAGTGAATAGGGACTAGTGAATAGGGACTAGTGAATAGGAAATAGTGAATAGGGACTAGTGAATAGGGACTAGTGAATACGGAATAGAGACTAGTGAATAGGGAATAGGGAATAGGGAACAGAGAATAGGGAATAGTGATTAGAAAATACTGAATAGGGAATGGGGAAAAGAGAATAGGGACTAGTGAATAGGGAATATGGACTAGTGAATAGGGACTAGGGAATAGGATGCCATTAGGGAATCATATTCTACCTCTAGCTAGATGTGACATTTATTTTGGGGAGATTGTGTGAAGCTACTTCTAGAACACAACGTTATGGACCCACTTCCCTGTTCTGTTCTGATTCCACCCACGCAGGCACTTCCAAGTCCAGTCTACTGGTTGTCGTGGAGACCTGAGCACTTTTGACTAAATAGCAGTGACCTCACTCAAACACAACAGTGTACTGTAGAAGCAGGATAGTCTGCAGGTGTCACGGCCGTCATTGGGAGAAGTGGACCAAGGTGCAGTGTGGTGAGCATTTTCTTTTCTTATTAAAATGACTCCAACAAAAAACAACAAACGAGCAAACAACAGTGAAGCTTCCAGGGCTAAGTGCCACAAACAAAGTGAACTACCCACAAAGACAGGTGGGAAAAAGGGCTGCCTAAGTATGTTTCCCAATTAGAGACAACGATAGACAGCTGTCCCTGATTGAGAACCATACCCTGCCAAAACATAGAACCACAAAAACATAGAAATCAAAACATAGAATGCCCACACCACATCACACCCTGACCAAACCAAATAGAGAAATAAAACGTCTCTCTAAGGTCAGGGCGTGACAGTAGGGCTGGTTCCATTTCAGACCTGGGTTCAACAGGATAGTCTGTAGGGCTGGTTCCATTTCAGACCTGGGTTCAACAGGATAGTCTGTAGGGCTGGTTCCATTTCAGACCTGGGTTCAACAGGATAGTCTGTTGGGCTGGTTCCATTTCAGACCTGGGTTCAACAGGATAGTCTGTAGGGCTGGTTCCATTTCAGACCTGGGTTCAACAGGATAGTCTGTAGGGCTGGTTCCATTTCAGACCTGGGTTCAACAGGATAGTCTGTAGGGCTGGTTCCATTTCAGACCTGGGTTCAACAGGATAGTCTGTAGGGCTGGTTCCATTTTAGACCTGGGTTCGACAGGATAGTCTGTAGGGCTGGTTCCATTTCAGACCTGGGTTCAACAGGATAGTCTGTAGGGCTGGTTCCATTTCAGACCTGGGTTCAACAGGATAGTCTGTTGGGCTGGTTCCATTTCAGACCTGGGTTCAACAGGATAGTCTGTAGGGCTGGTTCCATTTCAGACCTGGGTTCAACAGGATAGTCTGTAGGGCTGGTTCCATTTCAGACCTGGGTTCAACAGGATAGTCTGTAGGGCTGGTTCCATTTCAGACCTGGGTTCAACAGGATAGTCTGTAGGGCTGGTTCCATTTTAGACCTGGGTTCGACAGGATAGTCTGTAGGGCTGGTTCCATTTCAGACCTGGGTTCAACAGGATAGTCTGTAGGGCTGGTTCCATTTCAGACCTGGGTTCAACAGGATAGTCTGTAGGGCTGGTTCCATTTCAGACCTGGGTTCAACAGGATAGTCTGTAGGGCTGGTTCCATTTCAGACCTGGGTTCAACAGGATAGTCTGTAGGGCTGGTTCCATTTCAGACCTGGGTTCAACAGGATAGTCTGTAGGGCTGGTTCCATTTCAGACCTGGGTTCAACAGGATAGTCTGTAGGGCTGGTTCCATTTCAGACCTGGGTTCAACAGGATAGTCTGTTGGGCTGGTTCCATTTCAGACCTGGGTTCAACAGGATAGTCTGTAAGGCTGGTTCCATTTCAGACCTGGGTTCAACAGGATAGTCTGTAGGGCCGGTTCCATTTCAGACCTGGGTTCAACAGGATAGCCTGTAGGGCCGGTTCCATTTCAGACCTGGGTTCAACAGGATAGCCTGTAGGGCTGTTGTTCTCTAATTAACACGTTTGAGGTAAGACCCAAATGCAGACAGCATTGAAGAAACACAAGTTTATTCCTAACAAACGGGGCAGGCAAAAGACAGGTCAAGGCAGGCAGGGGTCAATTATCCAGAGAAGGTATACAGGGTCCAGAACGGCAGGCAGTCTCAGGGTCAGGGGCAGGCAGGGGTCAATTATCCAGAGAAGGTATACAGGGTCCAGAACGGCAGGCAGTCTCAGGGTCAGGGGCAGGCAAACGACAGGTCAAGGCAGGCAGGGGTCAATTATCCAGAGAAGGTATACAGGGTCCAGAACGGCAGGCAGTCTCAGGGTCAGGGGCAGGCAAACGACAGGTCAAGGCAGGCAGGGGTCAATTATCCAGAGAAGGTATACAGGGTCCAGAACGGCAGGCAGTCTCAGGGTCAGGGGCAGGCAGGGGTCAATTATCCAGAGAAGGTATACAGGGTCCAGAACGGCAGGCAGTCTCAGGGTCAGGAGCAGGCAGAATGGTGAAAACCGGGAAGGACTAGAAAACAGAAGCAGGACAACTGGCAGGAGAAGGGGGAACAGGCAGGAGGAACAGGCAGGAGCAGGGGGAACAGGCAGGAGCAGGGGGAACAGGCAGGAGCAGGGGGAAGAGGCAGGAACAGGCAGGAGCAGGGGGAACAGGCAGGAGCAACAGGCAGGAGCAACAGTCAGGAGCAGGGGAAACAGGCAGGAGCAACAGGCAGGAGCAGGGGGAACAGGCAGGAGCAGGGGGAACAGGCGGGAGGAACAGGCAGGAGCAGGGGGAACAGGCAGGAGCAACAGGCAAGAGCAGGGGAAACAGGCAGGAGCAACAGGCAGGAGCAGGGGGAACAGTCAGGGGGAACAGGCAGGGGGGGGCGGAGGAGGCAGGAGCAGGGGGAACAGGCGGGAGGAACAGGCAGGAGCAGGGGGAGCAGGCAGGCAGGGGCAACAGGCAGGAGCAACAGGCAGGAGCAGGGGAAACAGGCAGGAGCAACAGGCAGGAGCAGGGGGAACAGGCAGGAGCAGGGGGAACAGGCAGGGAGGAACAGGCAGGAGGGGAACAGGCAGGAGGAACAGGCAGGAGCAGGGGAAACAGGGGAACAGGCAGGAGCAGGGGGAACAGGCAGGAGCAGGGGGAACAGGCAGGGCAGGGGGAACAGGCAGGAGCAGGGGGAACAGGCAGGAGCAACAGGCAGGAGCAGGGGGAACAGGCAGGAGCAGGAGGGGGAACAGGGGGGGGAACAGGCAGGAGGGGAGGAACAGGCAGGAGCAGGGGGGAACAGGCAGGAGCAACAGGGGGAACAGGCAGGGCAGGGGGAACAGGCAGGAGCAGGGGGGCGGGAAACAGGCAGGAGCAGGGGGAACAGGCAGGAGCAGGGGAAACAGGCAGGAGCAACAGGCAGGAGCAGGGGGAACAGTCAGGAGCAGGGGGAACAG
>NW_027039478.1:0-17178 GCF_034236695.1 Oncorhynchus nerka | reverse complement strand
ACACAACAACACACATTAGTACTGCTATCTGTATGTGAACTGTTGATACAACAACACAACAACACAACAACACAACACACATTAGTACTGCTATCTGTATGTGAACTGTTTACTCAACACAACAACACAACAACACACATTAGTACTGCTATCTGTATGTGAACTGTTTACACAACAACACAACAACACAACAACACAACACACATTAGTACTGCTATCTGTATGTGAACTGTTTACTCAACACAACAACACAACAACACACATTAGTACTGCTATCTGAATGTGAACTGTTTACACAACAACACAACAACACACATTAGTACTGCTATCTGTATGTGAACTGTTTACACAACACAACAACACAACACACATTAGTGCTGCTATCTGTATGTGAACTGTTGATACAACAACACAACAACACAACAACACACATTAGTACTGCTATCTGTATGTGAACTGTTGATACAACAACACAACACACATTAGTACTGCTATCTGTATGTGAACTGTTTACACAACACAACAACACAACACACATTAGTACTGCTATCTGTATGTGAACTGTTTACACAACACAACAACACAACACACATTAGTGCTGCTATCTGTATGTGAACTGTTGATACAACAACACAACAACACAACAACACACATTAGTACTGCTATCTGTATGTGAACTGTTGATACAACAACACAACACACATTAGTACTGCTATCTGTATGTGAACTGTTTACTCAACACAACAACACAACAACACACATTAGTACTGCTATCTGTATGTGAACTGTTTACACAACAACACAACACACATTAGTACTGCTATCTGTATGTGAACTGTTTACACAACACAACAACACAACACACATTAGTGCTGCTATCTGTATGTGAACTGTTGATACAACAACACAACAACACAACAACACACATTAGTACTGCTATCTGTATGTGAACTGTTGATACAACAACACAACACACATTAGTGCTGCTATCTGTATGTGAATGAACTAAGTCACACAACAACACAAATGAAGACAACACATTTAGTACTGCTATTCGTACTGAACCCGTTTACTCAACAACACAACAACACAACACAACAACACACACAGTAACTGGGCTATCTGAATGTGGAACTACAGCACAACACACTGAACACACACATTAGCAATTGTTATCAAGGTGGAACTGTTTACTTAAACACAACAACACAACAACACATTAGTACTGCTATCTGTATGAACTGTTAACACAACAACAACACAACACACATTAGTACTGCTATCTAAGGTGAACTATTAAAGACAACAACAACACAACACACATTAGTATACTTGCTATCTGTATGTGAACTGTTTTACACAACACAACACACATTAGTACTGCTATCTGTATGTGAACTGTTAACACAAAACAATAACAACAACACACATTAGTACTGCCATTCATGTGAACTGCTTACACAACAACAACACAACAACACACATTAGTACTGCTATCTGTATGTGAACCGTTAACACAAACAACAACACAACAACACACATTAGTACTGCTATCTGTATGTGAACTGTTAACACAACAACAACACAACAACACACATTAGTACTGCTATCTGTATGTGAACTGTTAACACAACAACAACACAACAACACAACAACACAACAACACAACACACATTATTACTGCTATCTGTATGTGAACTGTTTACACAACACAACAACACAGCAACCAAACAACTTAACACAACAGCAACCAAACAATCCTAAGACAACAATAACAGCAACCAACAACTTAAGACAACACAAAAACGCAACATATCACAACAGAAGCTGCTCTGTTACACTGCAGGTATTTCTGTCAAATCAAATCTGTTCAAACCTATCACTACGAAGAAGTCGTGGAAAAATACCCAACTGTCACACTTGAGTAAAAGTAAAGATACCTTAATTGAAAATGATTCACGTAAAAGTGAAAGTCACCCAGTAAAATATTACTTGTGTAAAAGTCTAAAAGTATTTGGGTTTAAATATACATGCAGTAAATATCAAAAGTAAATATAATTGCTAAAAAATATATTTAAGTATCAAAAACGTAAAAGTATGAATCTCTTGACATTCCTTATATTAAGCAAAGCAGACGGAGAGCCAGAGGGTCAGTCCATCACTCCATCACTCCAACACTCCAACACTCCATCACTCCATCACTCCAACACTCCATCACTCCAACACTCCATCACTCCATCACTCCAACACTCCATCACTCCAACACTCCATCACTCCATCACTCCAACACTCCAACACTCCATCACTCCATCACTCCAACACTCCATCACTCCATCACTCCAACACTCCATCACTCCATCACTCCATCACTCCAACACTCCATCACTCCATCACTCCATCACTCCATCACTCCATAACTCCATCACTCCAACACTCCATCACTCCATCACTCCAACACTCCATCACTCCATCACTCCATCAGTCCATCACTCCATCACTCCAACACTCCATCACTCCATCACTCCATCACTCCAACACTCCAACACTCCATCACTCCATCACTCCAACACTCCATCACTCCATCACTCCATCACTCCAACACTCCATCACTCCAACACTCCATCACTCCAACACTCCATCACTCCATCACTCCAACACTCCATCACTCCATCACTCCAACACTCCAACACTCCATCACTCCAACACTCCATCACTCCAACACTCCATCACTCCATCACTCCATCACTCCATCACTCCAACACTCCAACACTCCATCACTCCAACACTCCATCACTCCATCACTACAACACTCCATCACTCCATCACTCCAACACTCCATCACTCCAACACTCCAACACTCCATCACTCCAACACTCCATCACTCCAACACTCCATAACTCCAACACTCCATCACTCCATCACTCCAACACTCCAACACTTCATCACTCCAACACTCCATCACTCCATCACTCCAACACTCCAACACTTCATCACTCCATCACTCCATCACTCCAACACTCCATCACTCCATCACTCCAACACTCCATCACTCCATCACTCCAACACTCCATCACTCCATCACCTCCATCACTCCATAACTCCATCACTCCAACACTCCATCACTCCATCACTCCATCAGTCCATCACTCCATCACTCCAACACTCCATCACTCCATCACTCCATCACTCCAACACTCCAACACTCCATCACTCCATCACTCCATCACTCCAACACTCCATCACTCCATCACTCCATCACCCAACACTCCACTCCATCACTCCAACACTCCATCACTCCATCACTCCAACACTCCAACACTCCATCACTCCAACACTCCATCACTCCAACACTCCATCACTCCATCACTCCATCACTCCATCACTCCAACACTCCAACACTCCATCACTCCAACACTCCATCACTCCATCACTACAACACTCCATCACCCATCACTCCATAACTCCAACACTCCATCACTCCATCACTCCAACACTCCAACACTCCATAACTCAACACTCCATCACTCCATCACTCCAACACTCCATCACTCCATCACCCAACACTCCATCACTCCATCACCCATCACTCCAACACTCCATCACTCCAACACTCCATCACTCCAACACTCCAACACTCCATAACTCCAACACTCCAACACTCCATCACTCCAACACTCCTACACTCCATCACTCCAACACTCCATCACTCCAACACTCCATCACTCCATCACTCCAACACTCCATCACTCCATCACTCCAACACTCCATCACTCCAACACTCCAACACTCCATCACTCCATCACCCATCACCCAACACTCCATCACTCCAACACTCCATCACTCCATCACTCCAACACTCCTACACTCCATCACTCCATCACTCCAACACTCCATCACTCCATCACTCCAACACTCCATCACTCCAACACTCCATCACTCCATCACTCCAACACTCCATCACTCCATCACTCCAACACTCCATCACTCCAACACTCCAACACTCCATCACTCCATCACTCCATCACTCCAACACTCCATCACTCCAACACTCCATCACTCCATCACTCCAACACTCCTACACTCCATCACTCCATCACTCCAACACTCCATCACTCCAACACTCCAACACTCCAACACTCCATAACTCCATCACTCCAACACTCCATCACTGCAACACTCCAACACTCCATCACTCCATCACTCCAACACCCATCATTCCAACACTCCATCACTCCAACACTCCATCACTCCAACACTCCAACACTCCATCACTCCAACACTCCATCACTCCATCACTCCAACACTCCTACACTCCATCACTCCAACACTCCATCACTCCAACACTCCAACACTCCATCACTCCAACACTCCATCACTCCATCACTCCAACACTCCAACACTCCATAACTCCAACACTCCATCACTCCAACACTCCATCACTCCATCACTCCATCACTCCAACACTCCATCACTCCATCACTCCAACACTCCATCACTCCATCACTCCATCACTCCATCACTCCAACACTCCATCACTCCATCACTCCAACACTCCATCACTCCAACACTCCATCACTCCATCACTCCAACACTCCAACACTCCATCACTCCAACACTCCATCACTCCAACCTCACTCCAACACTCCATCACTCCATCACTCCATCACTCCATCACTCCAACACTCCATCACTCCAACACTCCATCACTCCATCACTCCAACACTCCATAACTCCAACACTCCATCACTCCATCACTCCATAACTCCAACACTCCATCACTCCATCACTCCAACACTCCATCACTCCAACACTCCATCACTCCATCACTCCAACACTCCTACACTCCATCACTCCAACACTCCATCACTCCAACACTCCAACACTCCATCACTCCATCACCCAACACTCCATCACTCCAACACTCATCACCAACACCCAACACTCCATCACTCCAACCTCCATCACTCCATAACTCCATCACTCCATCACTCATCACTCCATCACTCCAACACTCCAACCTCCAACACTCCATCACTCCAACACTCCATAACTCCAACACTCCATCACTCCATCCTCCATCACTCCAACACTCCATAACTCCAACACTCCATCACTCCATCCTCCAACACTCCAACACTCCATAACTCCAACACTCCATCACTCCAACACTCCATAACTCCAACACTCCAACACTCCATCACTCCATCACTCCAACACTCCATCACCCAACACTCCATCACTCCATCACTCCCACTCCATAACTCCAACACTCCATCACTCCATCACTCCACTCCAACACTCCATCACTCCATCACTCCAACACTCCATCACTCCAACACTCCATCCTCCCATCACTCCAACACTCCAACACTCCATCACTCCATCACTCCATCACTCCAACACTCCAACACTCCAACACTCCATCACTCAACACTCCATCACTCCATTCCAACACTCCAACACTCCATAACTCCAACACTCCAACACTCCATCACTGCTCAACACTCCATCACTCCATCACTCAACCTCCATCACTCCAACACTCCATCACTCCAACACTCCATCCTCCATCACTCCAACACTCCCATCACTCCACACTCCCATCACTCCAGCACTCCAACACTCCATCACTCCATCACTCCAACACTCCAACACTCCATCACTCCCAGCACTCCACTCAACACTCCATCCTCCATCACTCAACACTCCATCACTCAACACTCCATCACTCCATCACTCCAACACTCCAACACTCATAACTCAACACTCCATCACTCCATCACCTCAACACTCCATCACTCCAACACTCCATCACTCCATCACTCCATCACTCCAACCTCCATAACTCCATCACTCCAACACTCCAACACTCCATCACTCCAACACTCCATCACTCCCATCACCCATCACTCCAACACTCCAACACTCCAACACTCCATCACTCCATCACTCCATCACTCCAACACTCCAACACTCCATCACTCCATCACTCCAACACTCCATCACTCCATCACTCCATCACTCAACCTCCATCCTCCATCACTCCAACACTCCATCACTCATCACTCCATAGCTCCAACACTCCATCACTCCATCACTCCAACACTCCATCACTCCAACACTCCATCACTCCAACACTCCAACACTCCTACCTCCCATCACTCCAACACTCCATCACTCCAACACTCCAACACTCCATCACTCCATCACTCCAACACTCCATCACTCCATCATTCCAACACTCCAACCTCCATAACTCCAACACTCCATCACTCCAACACTCCAACACTCCATCACTCCTAACTCACTCCTCCTCCATCACTCCATCACTCCAACACTCCATCACCCATCACTCAACACTCCATCCTCCAACACTCCATCACTCCATCACTCCAACACTCCAACACTCCACACTCCATCACTCCAACACTCCAACACTCCATCACTCCAACACTCCATAACTCAACACTCCATCCACTCCATCACTCCATCACTCCAACACTCCATCACTCAACCTCCCATCACTCCATCACTCCCATCACTCCAACACTCCATAACTCCAACACTCCAACACTCCATCACTCCAACACTCCATCCAACACTCCATCACTCCATCACTCCATCACTCCAACACTCCATAACTCCAACACTCCATCACTCCATCACTCCATCACTCCAACACTCCTACACTCCCAACACTCCAACACTCCATCACCCAACACTCCATCACTCCATCACTCCCATCACTCAACACTCCATCCTCCCAACACTCCAACACTCCATCACTCCATCACTCCATCACTCCAACACTCCATCACTCCATCACTCCAACACTCCATACACTCCATCACTCCAACACTCCATCACTCCATCACTCCATCACTCCAACACTCCATCACTCCAACACTCCATCACTCCATCACTCCAACACTCCAACACTCCATCACTCCAACACTCCATCACTCCAACACTCCATAACTCCAACACTCCATCACTCCATCACTCCATCGCTCCAACACTCCAACACTCAGACATCATTTACAAGCGATGCGTTTGTGTTTAGTGAGTCTCGTCAGATCAGAGGCAGTAGGGATGAACAGGGATGTTCTCTGTTTAGTGAGTCTCGTCAGATCAGAGGCAGTAGGGATGAACAGGGATGTTCTCTGTTTAGTGAGTCTCGTCAGATCAGAGGCAGTAGGGATGAACAGGGATGTTCTCTGTTTAGTGAGTCTCGTCAGATCAGAGGCAGTAGGGATTAACAGGGATGTTCTCTGTTTAGTGAGTCTCGTCAGATCAGAGGCAGTAGGGATGAACAGGGATGTTCTCTGTTTAGTGATGTTCAGAGGCAGTACAGATGAACAGGGATGTTCTCTGTTTAGTGGTCTCGTCAGATCAGAGGCAGTAGGGATGGTGGGGATGTTCTCTGTTTAGTGAGTCTCGTCAGATCAGAGGCAGTAGGGATGAACAGGGATGTTCTATGTTTAGTGAGTCTCGTCAGATCAGAGGCAGTAGGGATGAACAGGGATGTTCTCTGTTTAGTGAGTCTCGTCAGATCAGAGGCAGTAGGGATGAACAGGGATGTTCTCTGTTTAGTGAGTCTCGTCAGATCAGAGGCAGTAGGGATGAACAGGGATGTTCTCTGTTTAGTGAGTCTCGTCAGATCAGAGGCAGTACGGATGAACAGGGATGTTCTCTTGAGAAGTGTGTGAATTGGACCATTTTCACGTCATTCAAAATGTAACGAGTACTTGTGGGTGTCATAGGAAAATGTATTGATTAAAAATTGCATTGTTTTCTTTTAGGGACGTAGTAAAGTAAAAGTGGTCAAAAATATAAATAGTGAAGTGAAGTACAGATACCCCCCCCAAAACGCCTAGTATTAGTGTTGACTGTGTTCTACTGTAGTAGTAGTTAGATGATAGACTCCACCTACCTCCTAATGTGTTGACTGTGTTCTACTGTAGAAGTAGTAGTTGGATGTTAAACTCCACCTACCTCCTAATGTGTTGACTGTGTTCTACTGTAGTAGTAGTTAGATGATAGACTCCACCTACCTCCTAATGTGTTGACTGTGTTCTACTGTAGTAGTAGTTGGATGTTAAACTCCACCTACCTCCTAATTTGTTGGCTGTGTTCTACTGTAGAAGTAGTTAGATGTTAAACTCCACCTACCTCCTAATGTGTTGACTGTGTTCTACTGTAGAAGTAGTAGTTGGATGTTAAACTCCACCTACCTCCTAATGTGTTGACTGTGTTCTACTGTAGTAGTAGTTGGATGTTAGACTACACCTACCTCCTAATGTGTTGACTGTGTTCTACTGTAGTAGTAGTAGTTAGATGTTAAACTCCACCTACCTCCTAATTTGCTGACTGTGTTCTACTGTAGAAGTAGTTAGATGTTAGACTCCACCTACCTCCTAATGTGTTGACTGTGTTCTACTGTAGAAGTAGTTAGATGTTAGAATCCACCTACCACCTAATGTTTTGACTGTGTTCTACTGTAGAAGTAGTTAGATGTTAGACTCCACCTACCTCCTAATGTGTTGACTGTGTTCTACTGTAGTAGTAGTAGTTAGATGTTAAACTCCACCTACCTCCTAATGTGTTGACTGTGTTCTACTGTAGAAGTAGTAGTTAGATGTTAAACTCCACCTACCTCCTAATGTGTTGACTGTGTTCTACTGTAGTAGTAGTTAGATGTTAAACTCCACCTACCTCCTAATGTGTTGACTGTGTTCTACTGTAGTAGTAGTAGTTAGATGTTAAAGCTCCACCTACCTCTAATGTTTTGACTGTGTTTCTGTATTAGTAGTTAGATGTTAAACTCCACCTACCTCCTAATGTGTTGACTGTGTTCTACTGTAGAAGTAGTTAGATGATAAACTCCACCTCCTAATGTGTTGACTGTGTTCTAGTAGTAGTAGTTGGATGTTAGACTACACCTACTAAGTTGACTGTGTGTTCTACTGTAGTAGTAGTAGTTGATGTTAAACTCCACCTACCTCTAGTTTCTGACTGTGTTCTACTGTAGGAGAAGTAGTTAGATGTTAAACTCCACCTACCTCCTAATGTGTTGACTGTGTTCTACTTGATAGTTGAGATAAACTCCACCTACCTCTAATGTGTTGACTGTGTTCTACTGTAGTAGTAGTTGGATGTTAGACTGCACCTACCTCTAATGTGTTGACTGTGTTCTACTGTTTAGTTGATGTTAGACTCCACCACAGATCAGAGGCAATGATGAACAGGGATGTTCTCTGAGAAGTGTGTGAATTGGAACATTTTCATGTCATTCAAAATTTCCTAAATTAGTACTTGTGGGTATCATAGGAAAATGTATTGATTAAAAAGTATGCTACTGTTTTTAGGACGAGTGTGCTAAAAGTGGTCAAAAATATAAATGTGTTGACTGTGAAGTAGAAGTAGTAGTTGGATGTTGACTCACCTACCTCCTAAATGTGTTGACTGTGTTCTACTGTAGTAGTAGTAGTTAGATGTTAAACACCTACCTCCTAATGCGTTGACTGTGTTCCAGTAGTAGTAGTAGTTGACTGTTGTACCTCCCAATGTGTGTTGACTGTGTTCTACTGAGAGTAGTAGTTAGATGTTAAACTCCACCTACCTCCTAATGTGTTGACTGTGTTCTACTGTAGTAGTAGTAGTTGGGATGTTAACCCACCTACCTCCTAATGTGTTGACTGTGTTCTACTGTAGTAGTAGTAGTTAGATGTTAAACTCCACCTACCTCCTAATGTGTTGACTGTGTTCTACTGTAGTAGTTAGATGTTAGACCCACCTACCTCCTAATGTGTTGACTGTGTTCTACTGTAGCAGTAGTAGTTGGATGTTAGACTAAACTCCTAATTGACTGTGTTCTACTGTGGTAGTAGTGGTTAGATGTTAGACTCCTACCTTAATGTTGACTGTGTTCTACTGTAGAAGTAGTAGTTAGATGTTAGACTCCACCTACCTCCTAATGTGTTGACTGTGTTCTACTGTAGAAGTAGTAGTTAGATGTTAGACTCCACCTACCTCCTAATGTGTTGACTGTGTTCTACTTGCAGTAGTAGTAGTAGTTAGATGTTAGACTCCACCTACATCCAATGTGTCGACTCTACAGTAGTAGTTGTGTT
Source organism: Oncorhynchus nerka (assembly GCF_034236695.1). NCBI lineage: Eukaryota > Metazoa > Chordata > Actinopteri > Salmoniformes > Salmonidae > Oncorhynchus > Oncorhynchus nerka. The sequence goes on along the minus strand of NW_027039478.1, from coordinate 7,045 downwards.
GACTCCACCTACTAATGTGTTTAGGACTGTGTTCTACTGTAGAAGTAGTTAGATGTTAAACCCACCTACCTCCTACTTAGTGCTGCTGTTTTCATGTGCAGGAAGGCCTGGTTCACGGTCAATGTTATGCACACAGAGGGCTCATCATGTTGGTCTTCCCTGGCTAGTCATTACCAAGCTGCTACTGAGGCCTAACAGAGGGAGTCAATGACAAGACCAGGAGAGAAGGAGAAGAGAGAGGGAGGGAGGGAGGAGGGAAAATGGAGGGGGAAGGGAAAGAAAGAGAGGGAGGAGGGAGGGAGGGAGGAGGGGAGGGGAAGGAGGGATGGAGGGAGAGAGAGAGAGAGAGAGAGAGAGAGAGAGAGAGAGAGAGAATAACATATTGTGTAGCACGCTTGACCAAGGCCATACACAATTTAGTAGATTAGAAAATGATCTCTATGGGGTAAATTTTGGACACTTATTGTCGTGATCACAATCGCAGCTACTTAGTCTAACAGCAGGGGATGAGCATAGAGAATAATATGCTCACACAAGCTATTATGCTCTATGTATTAGTCTGTTCATTTCACAACACAACAGTAAACCAGCCATCTGTCTCGCCGTGACAGTGATTCATTGGGATGTGTGAAGACAGCTAGTATGTGAGAAAACATGTGGGCCAACTCTAATCTGTATCAATCAATTCCCCCATTCCAGTGTTCATTGCCCAGTCCATAAACTTACTGTACATACCAGCTAAATGATCTGTTCTATTGTGAGAGAGGGAGAGAGAGAGAGAGAGAGAGAGGGAGAGGGAGAGACAGAGAGAGAGACAGAGAGAGAGAGAGAGAGAGAGAGAGAGAGAGAGAGAGAGAGAGAGAGAGAGAGAGGGAGAGAGAGAGAGAGACAGAGAGACAGAGAGAGAGAGATCTGTTGTGTTGTAAGAAGCAACATAGGCACATTGCCTGAGCTTGAATATAATTCATCCTGATTCACTTCATTGCCTTAACCAGCTGCAAGGAGAGTCATTGTCATTGGCTGTTCTGAAAATCCTGGATTCACTTGATTCTCTTAAGATATTGTGAAATTCATCATTCACTTGACCTAAGATATTGGATTCACTTGATTCTCTTAAGATATTGTGAATATCATTCATACCTGATTCACTTGATTCTCTTAAGATATTACGAATTTAATTCACATCCTGGATTCACTTGATTCTCTTGACTTGATTTAATCCTTCTTCTTTAACACTGATACATTAACACTTCTCTGTGTCTGTGTGTGTGTGTTCGTGTGTGTGTGTATATGTGTGTGTTGTGTTGTGTTGTGTGTGTGTGTGTGTGTGTGTGTGTGTGTGTGTGTGTTCGTGTGTGTGTGTATATGTGTGTGTTGTGTTGTGTTGTGTGTGTGTGTGTGTGTGTGTGTGTGCGCACGCAGCACACACACACGCGCACACACATGCAGGCATTTTCACACACACGCACATTACCACACACACACAGCCACACACACACACACAGACACACACACAGACAGTGGCACACACGCACACATCACACATACACACACCCGCAAACACACAATTCATATATTAGTAAAAAATAACAGATTGGCAGTCAATCTCAATGCCACCACATTAGTGGTGGAAGAATGAACAGACTGGTCAGTCAATTCAATGCCGACCACATTAGTGGTGGAAGAATGAACAGATTGGTAAGTGCAATCTTCAATGGTGAAAAGTGGTGGAAGAAAAAACCGGGTCAGTCAATTTACTAATGCCTAATTACATTAGTGGTGGAAGAATGACCAGATTGGTGAGTGTTCTGGGTGAAAAGATACGTGTGTGTGTGTGTATGTGTGTTTGTGTTAATAACTGTCTGTGTTTGTAGGGAAACGTGGTGAGTGTGTGTGTGTCTGTGTGTGTGTGTGTGTGTGTGTTGTGTGTGTGTGTGTGTGTGTGTGTGTGTGTGTGTGTGTGTGTGTGTGTGTGTTTATGTGTGTTTGTGTGTTTGTGTGAGTGTGTGTGTTTGCATTTATTTTTCAACTCAATGCTCAGTCTCCTTGATAAGATAGATAACAGAATGGTACCATCTGTTGAAATGTTGCTAATGCCATGACGACAGACAGGAAGCCAAATTGGTCTAACTTTGCTGTATTTTTCCGTAACCAAGTCCAGCTCCGTCTATGTTTATCCCTCTGAGTTGCTTAGTTTGAGGCGGTATATTCAGAAATCTGCTATTTTCTCAGTTTTCTTCACACATGCAACATATGTCAAATAAAATACCATTTGGATGGCGACTTCATGCCGATAAAGATTGTTGTAGATTGAGTTTTGAATATGGTTGGGATGAAACGATGCCAGTTTCAGAAAATATATATTTCAAAAAGGACTGCAGAGAGAGAGAGAGGGGGAGCAGATAGAGAGAGATATATAGTGAGAAAAGAGAGAATGAAAGATGCACAGTCTCACTGAGCAGAAGCCAACTGCCAGGGTCAAATATATATATATATACAGTTTACTGTGTGTGTGTCTGTGTGTCTGTTTGTGTGTGTGTGTGTGTGTGTGTGTGTGTGTAGTGTGTGTGTGTGTCTGTGTGTGTGTGTGTGTGTGTGTGTGTGTGTGTGTCTGTGTGTCTGTGTGTGTGTGTGTGTGTGTGTCTGTGTGTGTGTGTGTGTGTGTGTCTTGTCAGCTGGAGAGTTGACCCAGTGTTTTCAGATGTCAAGGCACTTCATTGTTTCATCTCACGCCTGTACTCAAAGGCTGCCTCCTTCCAAGGTCTCTTACTCTTACCTGTGTGTGGGCGTGTGTGTGTGTGTGGGCGTGCGTGCAAGTAACGCCACGCAGGTGTGTGTATGCTGCGTGTGTGTGTGTGTGTGTGTGTGTGCGTGCGTGTGTGTGTGTGTGCGCGTACGCGTGCGTGCGTGTGTGACATACTGTACCCCAGTTCCTGAAATAACTTGTGCATCATTGACGTCCATGGGAACTACTGTATAAGTAAACATGTTGGCTGTAAAACCACGGGTTCACCATATGGGGGGGATGATTGTACTGATGGGGAGGATGCTAAAGGCCCGGTCCAATCAAAAACGTGATTTTGCTGTGTTTTATATTCCACACTAAGAGGATGGAATAATACCGTGACATGTAAAATGATGATAACGTCCTTTCAGTGTAAGAGCTGTTTGAAAAGACCTCCTGACATCACATCCTGTTCTGGTGGACGTGGGAGTTTTGACCTGTCTGGTGACATCATTAGTTAATAGACCAATAAGAACTAGAGTTCCAAACCTCTCTGCCAATAACAGCTGGGGTTTTCCATGTTTCCACTCCTCCTCAGACCACTTCCAGAGTCCTAAGCAAAATTCCTTGCTTGAGAAATCGGCATTCGATAAGAAGCCATTTTTGTTTATTTTTGACCGTTTTAATTGAAACCAATCACAGTAAGGCACTTACTTTTTTTGCCAGAAATGATTTGATATTTAAATAATAATGTCTGAATGAGAACGTTAACTAAAAAAGAATATGTAGAACAGACGCTTGCCTGACAGTGGCCTGTTTTGTCATGTGGGACGAGGTGGTGAGGAAGGAATCAGGCGAGAGAGTTGCTCTTAATATGGCAAATAGACAAGCCCAACAACACAGGGCGGACAGTAAATGTGACTACCCAACAACACAGGGCGCGGACATTAAATGTGACTACCCAACAACACAGGGCTTATGACAGTAAATGTAACTACCCAACAACACAGGGCGCGGACAGTAAATGTGACTGCCCAACAACACAGGGCGAGGACAGTAAATGTGACTACCCAACAAACACAGGGTGCGGACAGTAAATGTGACCCAACAACACAGGGCGGGGACAGTAAATGTGACTACCCAACAACACAGGGGCTGACAGTAAATGTGACTACCCAACAACACAGGGTGCGGACAGTAAATGTGACCCAACAACACAGGGCGCGGACAGTAAATGTGACTACCCAACAACACAGGGCGAGGACAGTAAATGTGACTGCCCAACAACACAGGGCGCGGACAGTAAATGTGACTGCCTAACAACACAGGGCGGACAGTAAATGTGACTACCCAACAACACAGGGCGCGGACAGTAAATGTGACTACCCAACAACACAGGGCGCGGACAGTAAATGTGACTACCCAACAACACAGGGCGCGGGACAGTAAATGTGACTACCCAACAACACAGGGCTCGGACAGTAAATGTGACTACCCAACAACACAGGGCGCGGACAGTAAATGTGTAAATGTGACCCAACAACACAGTGGGCGAGGACAGTAAATGTGACTCACCCAACAACACAGGGCGAGGACAGTAAATGTGACTACCCAACAAACACAGGGGCTTGAGAACAGTAAATGTGACTACCAACAAACACAGGGCGCGGACAAAATGTGACGCCCACCCAACAACACAGGGCGGGGATAGTAAATGTGACTACCCAACAACACAGGGCGCGGACAGTAAATGACTACCCAACAACACAGGGCGGACAGTAAATGTGACTCCCAACAACACAGGCGTGACAGTAAATGTGACTACCCAACAACACAGGGCGCGGACAGTGCAAATGTGACTACCCAACAACACAGGGCGCCGGACAGTAAATGTGACTACCCAACACAGGGCGAGGACAGCAAATGTGACTACCCAACAACACAGGGCGGACAGTAAATGTGACTACCCAACAACACAGGGCGAGGACAGTAATGTGACTACCTAACAACACAGGGGCTGACAGTAAATGACTACCCAACAACACAGGCCGCGGACAGTAAATGTGACTACCCAACAACACAGGGCTGACAGTAAATGTGATCACCCAACACAGGGCGAGGACAGTAAATGACTGCCCAACAACACAGGGCTGGACAGTAAATGTGACTACCTAACAACACAGGGCGCGGACAGTAAATGTGACTACCCAACAACACAGGGCGCGGACAGTAAATGTGACTACCCAACAACACAGGGCGAGGACAGTAAATGTGACTGCCCAACAACACAGGGCGCGGACAGTAAATGTGACTGCCCAACAACACAGGGCGAGGACAGTAAATGTGACTACCCAACAACACAGGGCGCGGACAGTAAATGTGACTACCCAACAACACAGGGCGAGGACAGTAAATGTGACTACCCAACAACACAGGGCGCGGACAGTAAATGTGACTACCCAACAACACAGGGCGCGGACAGTAAATGTGACTACCCAAAAACACAGGGCGCGGACAGTAAATGTGACTACCTAACAACACAGGGCGCGGACATTAAATGTGACTACCCAACAACACAGGGCGCGGACAATAAATGTGACTACCCAACAACACAGGGCGCGGACAGTAAATGTGACTACCCAACAACACAGGGCGCGGACAGTAAATGTGACTACCCAACAACACAGGGCGCGGACAGTAAATGTAACTACCCAACAACACAGGGCGAGGACAGTAAATGTGACTGCCCAACAACACAGGGCGCGGACAGTAAATGTGACTACCCAACAACACAGGGTGCGGACAGTAAATGTGACCAAACAACACAGGGCGCGGACAGTAAATGTGACTACCCAACAACACAGGGCGCGGACAGTAAATGTGACTACCCAACAACACAGGGTGCGGACAGTAAATGTGACCCAACAACACAGGGCGCGGACAGTAAATGTGACTACCCAACAACACAGGGTGAGGACAGTAAATCTGACTACCCAACAACACAGGGCGCGGACAGTAAATGTGACTGCCCAACAACACAGGGCGCGGACAGTAAATGTGACTACCCAACAACACAGGGCGTGGACAGTAAATGTGACTACCCAACAACACAGGGCGCGGACAGTAAATGTGACTACCCAACAACACAGGGCGCGGACAGTAAATGTGACTACCCAACAACACAGGGCGAGGACAGTAAATGTGACTACCCAACAACACAGGGCGCGGACAGTAAATGTGACTACCCAACAACACAGGGCGAGGACAGTAAATGTGACTACCCAACAACACAGGGCGCGGACAGTAAATGTGACTACCCAACAACACAGGCCGCGGACAGTAAATGTGACTACCCAACAACACAGGGCGCGGACAGTAAATGTGACTACCCAACAACACAGGGCGAGGACAGTAAATGTGACTGCCCAACAACACAGGGCGCGGACAGTAAATGTGACTACCCAACAACACAGGGCGCGGACAGTAAATGTGACTACCCAACAACACAGGGCGCGGACAGTAAATGTGACTACCCAACAACACAGGGCGAGGACAGTAAATGTGACTGCCCAACAACACAGGGCGCGGACAGTAAATGTGACTGCCCAACAACACAGGGCGAGGACAGTAAATGTGACTACCCAACAACACAGGGCGAGGACAGTAAATGTGACTGCCCAACAACACAGGGCGCGGACAGTAAATGTGACTACCCAACAACACAGGGTGCGGACAGTAAATGTGACCAAACAACACAGGGCGCGGACAGTAAATGTGACTACCCAACAACACAGGGCGCGGACAGTAAATGTGACTACCCAACAACACAGGGTGCGGACAGTAAATGTGACCCAACAACACAGGGCGCGGACAGTAAATGTGACTACCCAACAACACAGGGTGAGGACAGTAAATCTGACTACCCAACAACACAGGGCGCGGACAGTAAATGTGACTGCCCAACAACACAGGGCGCGGACAGTAAATGTGACTACCCAACAACACAGGGCGTGGACAGTAAATGTGACTACCCAACAACACAGGGCGCGGACAGTAAATGTGACTACCCAACAACACAGGGCGCGGACAGTAAATGTGACTACCCAACAACACAGGGCGAGGACAGTAAATGTGACTACCCAACAACACAGAAATGGACTGCCCAACAACAGGACAGGACAGTAAATGTGACTACCCAACAACACAGGGCGCGGACAGTAAATGTGACTACCCAACAACACAGGGCGAGGACAGTAAATGTGACTGCCCAACAACACAGGGCGCGGACAGTAAATGTGACTACCCAACAACACAGGGCGA
>NW_027039477.1:0-67954 GCF_034236695.1 Oncorhynchus nerka | reverse complement strand
ACAAGATGGTGTTTCAACATTTCATTGCTACAAAATCCTACAATCTGTGATCATCTTGAAATTGAACTAAAATCAATGATAAATAAATATTCAGTCGATGACCACCGGATTCTATGGGATGCCACCAAAGGTTTTATTAAAAATAATGCAACAACACTGGCCACCAAGCTAAGCAGTAATGACTGTAGCTGTTAAAGCAACCATTGAGTCTGAAAAAGGGGAATTACTATCAGAACCCAAATGAATCAAAGATTCTCCTGCTTCTATAAATAACTGTACTCCTCTGATTGTAAATCCAGACAAAGCCAGACTAAGTCCTTTCTAAAACATGAACAACTCTTCTTCTCAAAACAGAGGGAGCCACTTCACTGGGAGCACACATCTCTCTCAATGAACTCAAAAGAGCATTGGATAGCATCAATAAAAACAAATCACCTGGTTTGGTCTATTTAATATTTTGGAATCAATTAGGTCCACTATTGCTCTAAATGATTAATACAGCCGTTCACAAAGGTTCATTTGGGAGAGATGTGAATACGGCACTAATTTCAATTGTATATTTTCAAAAAAAGGTAAGGATGCTACCCAACAAAGGTGGTTGATAAACAAGATATGAAACTTTCTAAAATGTTGAGACTTACCCAACTTGGTACAAAGTGGGTTTGTTAAAAAGTGTTTATCCTCGGAAAACCTCCATCGACAATAACATATTTTAGATGCTTCCTCAGAAACAACAGCTCCTTTGGCTGCATTATCTCTTGATGGAGAAAAGCTTTTGATAGACTAGAATAGTCATATCTCTGGTCTCCCCTTGAACATATGGAAATTGGCTCCAATTTCAATAATATGATTAAAATACTATGTGCCAATCCCTCAGTCATAGTTGTAACAGGCTATATCTGCTCTGCTCAGGTTAGAATAACTAGAAGCAGCAGACAAGGCGATCCAATATCGCATTTGCTATTCTTATTATCTATGGAACCCCTGGCGTAGGCAATTAATCAATCAAGGGAAATAACACATCTCTACTTGTGGAATCCCAATCGTTTCCCATTTGTAATATTTGGGAGTATATATACAGTACCTATAAGGGCACAAGGAAAGACCCAGATGCAGACACGGGAGGCAGATGGTTTGAGTCTTTGATATTTATTCATAATCCGAATGGGCTAGGCAAGAGAATGGTCGTGGACAGGCAAACTTATCCAGCATAGTTACCAAAGCATTCTGCAGAGATATGCCATCCCATCTGGTTTGTGATTAGTGGGACTATAAGTTGTTTTTCAACAGGACAATGACCCAACACACCTCCAGGCTGTGTAATGGATATTTGACCAAAACGGAGAGTGATGGAGTGTTGCGTCAGATGACCTGGCCTCCACAATCACCAGACCTCAACCCAATTGAGATGATTTGGGATGAGGTGGACCGCACAGTGAAGGAAAAGCAGCCAACAAGTGCTGAGCATTTGTGGGAACTCCTTCAAGACTATTGGAAAAGCATTCCAGTTGAAGCTGGTTGAGAGAATGCCAAGAGTTTGCAAGGCTGTCATCAAGATAAAGGTTGGCTACTTTGAAGAATCTCAAATATAAAATATATTTTGATATGTTTAACACTTTTTTTGGTTACTACATGATGATGATGTGTTATTTCATAGTGTTGATGTCTTCACTATTATTCTAAAATATGTAGAAAATAGTAAAAATAAAGAAAAACCCTTGAATGAGTAGGTGTGTGCAAACTTTTGACTGATACTGTATATTTATTTAGACTTTTGCTACGTTCTTTACTTTTAGGGGCAACCTTGGTTGTTGGGTGGGATGGGGAGAGGTGGGAGGCATGCTTTCTTCAGGTCGGGGGGTTAGGTGGGTGGGAGGCATTGGCATTGTTTCTGGGTGGGGAGGGAGGAATGTGAGCGGGTGGATGGGGACTGAGGGGGGTAATGGGTTGGGGTTGTCTTTATATGCATTTTTAATTTTAATAGTTTTTGTGTCACATAAAAAATGTGTTATTTGATCGGATTTCAGCAATCGGATAAGATTAAGTGCATAGAAATTGAGTGAATAGAGTGGGCGTATAAATTGAGTGTAGTGTAGGTGAAGTGGACCTTTTAGGGGCTGAAAGGACAGGAAGATAAGAGGTGTTTGTGTAAGAACACCAGTTCAGTTCCTCTCCTTATCCATCAATCACCATTAAAACATGTTCATTTCCACATCTACACAGAATAGTATGTACATTTCACCTGGCTCCCCCTGCACAGGAACTGTAAACAAACTCCCACTGTTCCTCCTCCTGACAATAACACAGCCTGTTTGCTCAATGCATTTGCATAGGTTCTCTGTTTGGAGATGTGTGGGTGTTGACTCTGCTAGCCTAGGGTGGGAATGAAATCACTCTTTGTGTGTGTAAATAGAGAACTCCCAGCCTAACCAATATAAAAGGTATGTGGTAAAACATGAATGATACTGTTATTACACTGGTCCAGTAGTGTCAGGTATTATTTACCCCGGCTATGTTTACTCAGAAAGGATTTCACCCTGTTCAAACATAGCCGGGTAAATAGTGTGATCTTACTTCCTATTCTGATTTATGGCATAGAGCTGTAAAAGTTCAACCCTATATCTCAATGTGAAAAAAAATTATAGACATGCCGTGAAGATTATTTTGTACCTCTGTGAAATGGATTGTTTTCATTGAGGTTTAATGTGCTGTTTTGTGTCAGATTGACAGCGTCCAGATACCTTATTGCATTTAGGCTGGTTGTATTTCCCATTGTTCTTCTGGTTTGTGCTACAGCCTGCAGGGATATAATGACAAGCACAGACCACCCATGTCTGCCATGGGTTCAAAGTTATTGGAGGAATTCCCCTACTTTCAGAAAAAAAAATGTTTGTGTGTGTGTGTGCATGCCTACATCTGTGAGTGCCTGCTGCGTGCCTGTGTTTGTACAACCTGGACTCAGGGGTAGATGTATCATGGTAAGTGTAAATCCGAAACACTCCAATTAGTATGATGTGTTACATTTTGTAGGGTATGTATTCATTTGTGGATGTCCATCATCCATTTTATATGACATGTTACGAATTACAATTCGTATAATATGTTACAAATTACAATTTGTACAATATGTTACGAATTGAAATTCGTACAATATGTTACGAATTGACAACATGTGTGATATGTTACGAATTCCAATTGTTGTTGCTATTATTAGCTCGGTGGTTAACGCTAACGTTAGCGAAGTGTCTAACGTTAGCTAGGTTATGGGTTAAGGGTTGCTGCTATGGTTAAAATTAGGGTTAGGAGTTAGGTTAAAGGGTTAATGTTAGGGAAGGGTTAGCTAACATGCAAAGGAGTTGCAAAGTGCAGCTAAAAAGTAGTAACTAGTTGCAAAGTTGCCAATTATATAAAATGCCAAATTTGTCTGTGATGATATTCAAAACACAAACTTGGGTTGCTAGACGTCGCCTTATACGCCCACCCATCCACCCGACAAATCACCTTACTCGTTTTAGGTAACCTTCTGTCTTATGTAACCATACCAAACGTAACATATCATGCTAGTTTCAGTGAGTCGGAATTACATTTACTATGCTACGTCTAGTCTATGAGACCTGGCTGGTTTGTATTGGCTATCAGGAGATTAAGGTCATGTGAGCCACATTCCCTAAGAAGGAGGGAATACAGAAAGATAAAAATAAAAATAGAAAGCACAACATCAGTTTGACAAAGCTGCTACAGTATTATGATCTCTGTGCAAATTATTTATATTTACAATATGTTTGTTACGGGATGCAACAATGCAATATTTCCATTTAGTCAAAGGAACAAAGTGTGTAGACTACAGCACTGTGCCATAGTGAGTGACTTGAAAGCCTGGAGCTGTAGGCTGTGGGTGGTGGGCTGTCTAGGCTGTGGGTTGTGGGCTGTGTGGGGTGGGTGGTGGCATAGAGTGTTTTTGGAAGGAGCCACTGATGATTTGGAGTGGAATAACTCAGCCAGCATGGGCTGGGAGCTGAGTGAGTCCTCTGTCAGAATCCCTCCTCTCAGAGTCAGAGCTAGTGTGGTGGCTCTCAATCACCTCAGTCCCTGTCAAAGCCACCCAACATCACCTCTCTGACTCTCTGACTCTGACTCTCTCTCTCTCTCTCTCTCTCTGTCTCTCTGTCTCTGTCTCTCTCTGTCTCTCTGTCTCTCTCTCTCTGTCTCTGTCTCTCTCTCTCTCTCTCTCTCTCTCTCTCTGTCTCTCTCTCTGTCTCTCTCTCTGTCTCTCTGTCTCTCTCTCTCTCTCTGTCTCTCTCTCTCTCTCTATACATCTCTCTTTTCTTTCTCTTCTTTCTTTCGTTCTTTCGCTTTTTCTCTCTCTTCCCTCCGCTCTCTTCCTGCCTCTCTCTCTCTCTATACATTCCTTTTCTTTCTTTCTTTCTTTCTTTTCTTTCTTTTCTTTCTTTCTTTCGTTTTTTCTCTCTTCCTCCGCTCTCTTCCTGCCTCTCTCTCTCTCCCTCTCTCTCTTTCCCTGTCAATAGTCTCAGCGCTTCAGTGTGACCTCTGACCTCAGGATGGGCTGTCTGCTTGTCCTCTACACTTAGAAAAAAAGGTGCTACCTACAACCTAAAAGGGTTCTTCAGCTGTCTCATAGGAGAACCCTTGAAGAACCATTTCCATAGAGGGTTTTACATGGAACTCAAAAGAGTTCAACCTGGAAGCAAAAAGGGTTATCCGATGGGAGGAACCCTTTGTAACCCTTCTTCTGATGCTTCCTTCCTTCCTGTCCTATTTGTCTTTTGTCATGTGAAGCGGGAGATTGCTATAGCAGAAACACACGTGCAATTTTCTCTCTGTTTGTCTTTCTGTCCATCTGTGGGTTCCTGTATGTGTCAGGCTTCATACCTCAATGTTTGTTATCTGCCAGTTAAGCTGCCGACTGCAGAAATGAGAGAGATTGCCTTGAGCCTTTACTTTTCAGTGGCATGTTTGACTCAAAGTGTTTGCCAAGTAACAACTTGAAAGGAAGAAAATTCCTCACATTTTCCCATCACATTTTTGGAGCAAATGGGCCAATAGCAGAAACCTCTATACAAAGCATGGGCCTACTACAACCCCTCATAGTTCTCAGCCTGTGCAGAGCCAGCATCATTACCGTCCAATCAACCTCAGTCATTTCTCATACATATGTTGAGTTCGTTGAATATTAAAGAAAATTGTGATGCATCATGACAAACATGATCATGACTGGTCTGATCTGATACTGCTAGAAGTGCCAGAGGTGTAGTTCTGGTTGGACATGATCCTGTCAGTGTTTTCTCTAATGGATACACCCAGTTGTTCCCCAGTCACTCCCCCCTGCTAGCCAGCCAGACCCTTGAGGGCAGGATCCATTGCATAAGAGGCACATCTGCACTCAGAAATATTTCAGTGATTGCTCAACACAGCTGTGGGTAAACAGCCTGTGTTTAGATGTTGCCCCTGTACCAACCTGTACACACAGATACACTGACACATCACACACACTCTCGCCCATGGTGTGTGGGTGTATTTACTGCGCCATGCCAAAATCTCATGCCACAACTTGCTAGACTTCAAGATGAACAAACACACACGCCTATGCATGCACACACGCACATGCACATGCACACACACGCACACACGCACATGCACACACACGCACACACGCACACACACACATGCACACACACGCACATGCACACACACGGACACGGACACGGACACACAAAAGAAAAAAGGTTGGGGGAAACAAAGAGAAATATAGAGAAAGTTGACACCATGAAGTAGTGTGTGGTACTGTCTACCATTAGTGGCAGTATTGTTACAGTACATTCATTAAATAGGTTTACTCCACCAGAGAATGGGAGACTTTAGAAATATCCAAGGGCTCCAGTGGCGCAGAGGTCTAAGGCACTGCATCTCAGTGCAAGAGGCATCACTACAGTCCCTGGTTCAAAATCAATGCTGTATCACAGCCGGGACGTGATTGGGAGGACCTTAGGCGTCGCACAATTGGCCCAGCGTCGTCTGTGTTTGGCAAGGGGTAGGCTGTCATTGTAAATAAGAATTTGTTCTTAACTGACTTGCCCAGTTAAATAATTGTTCATTTAAAAAATAAACATTCAGCTCTTGATGAAAGATTTCTTGCCTAATTTCAGTATTGTCTGCTCTGTAGCATCTCAATGTTTTGTTAGTGGGGATTTCAAAAGTCATTTCATTCATTACTCACACGTTGACGTTTTGTATTCAGCTGGAGGTATAGTCTACATCAATTAAAATAATAACAAATGTGCAATTCTTTTCAATGGGTGCCAGCAATGGTATTACTGAGATATGAACTTTGCAGTCAGGCTAAAACTTTGTTCAGTAATCCTAAGTACCAAAGTTAATAGGCATCAAAACAAGTCTTTAAATGAAGACATAATGAATATTGATTATATGATCATACTGAGATAAGAAGATTTGTGTGGACATACACTATTTGCAGTATACAAAAGTATGTGGACACCCCTTCAAATTTGTGGATTTGTGAATTTCTCAGCCACACCATTTCCTGACAGGTGTATAAATTGAGCACACAGCCATGCAATCTCCTTAGACAAACATTGGCAGTAGAATGGTGAAGTGGTGAAGTGAAGTCTGCCTCTGCAGAAGAAGGATGTCTGGACTGAGACCTGTATTCAGCACTCAGTCATCATGGCAGCTACATCCCTGGATGCTAAAGGAGGTCAAGCTGTTTGGATGGTCACAACTCCGCTCCTGATTTGGAGTCCTCTGCATTCAAAACTACACGTAAGCCTGCATGATCTAGTTCATTAAGATTGAATTAAGATTGATTGAGGGAGTATGTGCTTGTCCCATAGGAACAGTGGGATCTGAAATTATTAACACCGTTGATAAAGATGACCAAAAGGATACTGAGTTATATTGTATGCAAAAAAAGGGAAATTATTGTATTTTATGCGAATACAATTACAAGTAATATTTTTTCATAAAAAAGGTAGGGTCAAAATGATTGATGTCCCTATTTTCAATATCTTTCAATACCACACCTTGTGAGGATAGCTTCATATAGCCTTTTCTGAAATGTTTTCTGAGTTGGAGAACACATTGGGAGGGATCTTAGACCTTTTCCACCATACAGAATCCTGACAGATTCTTGATATCCTTTGTCTCTGCACTTATGAACTGCCCTCTTCAATTCAAACCAGGTTTCACGGAGACTAAATGGCCATTACAAAATGTTGATTTTGTGGCCAATTAAAGAAGATCCTTCCAATTAAGGAAGATCCATTGAAAGTTTCAACCTCCTGGAAACCAGGTTGCCTAAAATCTCCTGGTACTGGTAAAGTTCATGATTCCGTTGACCTTAACAAAGGGCCCCATGACCAGTGGAAGCAAAAAATACCCTCATTTTGATGCCAAACCCACCACTGGTGTGTGTGGCCAAAGAGCTCTAGTTTCATATCATCCAACTAATGAAACGTCTGGAGTTGCTAAATGGTTTTGGCACTTGGATTGGGCGAAACTTTGGTCAGGTGACATGAAAATAGAGCTCTTTGGCCATGCACACCAGTGGTGGGTTTTGGCAAACAAAGGAGAATACATGAACTAAAAAGAACCCCATACCTGCTGTAAAATATGGTGGTGGATCTTTGATGTGATGGGGCTTTTTGCTTCCACTGGTCCTGGGGCTCTTGTTAAGTTCAACAGCATCATGGACTTTTACACGTACCGGGACATTTTTAGCCAAAAACCTGTTTGCTCTGCCAAGTGGCTAAAACTGGTTAATTGCCACAAAATCAACATTTTTCACGGCCATCTCAGTCTCCTGACTTGAAACCCGGCTGAAAACCTGTGGTTTGAATTTAAGAGGGCAGAATTTAAGAGGCATGTTTTTATCAAGGATATCAAGGATCTGAAGTATTCTGTTATTAGGAAATAGTCTAAGATTGAACACCTTGGGGTGAATTGGAACGCCGACTGCGAGCCAGGCCTAATTGCCCAAAATCAATTGCCCGACCTTACTGATGCTCTTGTGGCTGAATGGAAGTAAGTCCCTAGCATCAATGTTGCCAGCAACATTTAGTGAAAAGCCTTCCCAGAAGAGTGGGGCTGTTATAGCAGCAAAGGGGAGATCAACTCAATATTAATGCCCATGATTTTGGAATGAGATGTTCGATAAGCAGGTGTCAACATACTTTTTGGTCATGTAGTGTAGTTCAATATTATAATTATTTATTTTATACAGTCAAGGGTGTCAATCATTTTGGACCCCACTGTATATGGCTTTTGCCTGTGTCATCTCTGTTTGAACAGGATGTGAGGATTCAGAGTTAGCTCAGCTCAGTGGCTGTGTGGCAGTGAGGCGTGGTCTTGTGTGTGAGACTGAACCGAGGTCAGACTGTAGCCACCACTACACTCCTCGCTGACCCCTAGCAGCCCCAGGACAGTGCTAAAGGCAACCAACAGCAGCAGAACCAGCAGCTGCTCTCCATCGTGCTTCAGTGGTGTAAAAATACTTGAAATTACTACTGAAGTAGTTTTGGGGGCATCTGTACATTACTATTCATATTTTGACAACTATTCATCCTTTTACTTCACTACATTCCTAAAGAAAATGTACTTTTAATCCATATATTTTCTCTGACAACCAAATGTACAAATGTATTATTATTAGGTATCAAGGTAAGACCCAAGTGCAGACTGTGTGAAGTAAAAATGTTTATTGTAACGACAGGGTCGATAATCCAGAGTAGGAGCAAAAGTACAGGGTCAGGACAGGCAAGGGTCAAAAAGAAAACACAGGTAGAAATACCCAGAGGATAAGTGGGAAGATGGGTGACACCTGGAGGGGAGGAGACAAAGCACAAGGACAGGTGGAAACAGATTAGAGTGTGACAAATGGTCTAATTCACACACTTATCAAGAGAACATCCCTGGTCATCCCTACTGCCTCTGACTTGGCAGACTCACTCAACACATGCTTCGTTTGTAAAGGAGTGTTGGACCATGGCCCCTGGCTATCCGTAAATTAAAAAAAATAAGACAATGATGCTGTCTGGTTTACTTAACATAAGGAATTAAAAATGATTTACACTATTACTTTTGATACTGAAGTATATTTGAGCAATTACATTTACTTTTTACACTTACGTACTTTTAAAAAGCAAACACTTTTAGACTTTTACTCAAACAGTATTTTACTGGGTGACTTTCATTTTCTGTTAAAGGTATCTTTACTTTTGCTCAAGTATGAAAATTGGGTACTTTTTCCACCACTGCGCTCTTCTGTGTGTCTCTCTGTCTCAGAGTACTGAGGACAGAATGGAACATGTCAGAAAACCAGTGTATGGAATCAAGATTAGGGTAGTTCTTTCCTTCTTTCATCCTCTCCAGGTCAGTTCTCTGTACTGTGATAATATTTTCACACCACGTGGTAGGTTGTACTCTTGGAGGCCATGAAGGAAATTCATAATAGCATTGGTGCATATGCTAGCAATAAAGAACCCAGAATATAGCGGCAAGTGCACTATGACTGTCTTTGAACTCCGGCCCTATTTGATTTGGAGAGGAGGATCATTTCTGAAATGTATTTTCTTATTCTTTGCTCTGTGTTCTGTGCCAGTCAATGCATTTCTCTGATCCATTTTTATAGGCCTTTATTATCCCTCACAAAGTCAAAATACCACAAAGAAAATGGGACGGAGGGAGTTCAAACAACCGCTTACATTTTATGTTCAACAGAATTAGAAATGACTTTTTAGATGCGCTCAGTGTGCTATTTTACTGTAAGAGCTCTTGGTTAATCAATTGAATATGCAGGTTTTGGCAAGCAACGCATTTTGTCTGATTTTCAAAAGTAAAAATGTTTATGGCTTGTGCTGCCATGCCTCTACAGTGGGAAGTTGATGTTATTTGTCAATGAGCGTCTTGTGATGAATTTGACTTTCCTTTTCTGCGTCAGCGCACTTTAACAGTATTACAACCTTGTTGTTGTGCAGTAATAGTAGCGTAGTGTTAATATGCTTTAGACTTGAAGACTTGAAGCCCGGCATTAAATCAAAGGTCTTTGACGTGTGTGTTGATTGGGAGATATGAACTCTCTCAGTAGAGGTAAAGATGACAGATTTATATCACTCAGCAGATACTGTCCCTAATTCAGTCTTATTTGGCAAGTCAGCATTTCACTGATAAACCTGATATGGCTGGCCAATTCAGCCAATAAGCCAATGGAAAATTTGAGTGAATGGCAACATTACACTTTTTATGCCAGAAGCGAAGTATGGTTGTTTCTTTGAGAATTTGGGATGTTTCCCACTCTGAGCCGCTCCCCGTCCGTTGTCTTGCTCAATGTGTCATTTACATTTCATACGAACATTTTGTAGACGGTGGCAAGGGATGTGGCGATAGTTATCTCAATGGTGGTCCCCCTCAGCGGTAGAACTTGTCATGTTTTGGCCTCTTGAACAGAGAACCATTGATCTGTCTTGGGTTCTTTCCATACATTGAAAGTAAAATATAAATTGCAGCTTGATGACAAGCAGTCTCATATTGAATGAATGGCTTTAAAAATACGTATTTGTTTGTGAATATCAGGCATCAACTTCTACTGGGTAAATGCCTCACTATACAATATGCTGAAACATTAACTGTTAACATATATTCTGTATCGTTAGGCCTTCTAAATAAATTTGCTCTGTGTGATGGAGGTGTTGTATGACTAAGCTGCTATTGAAGGAGTGCGGTTAGAATGTACTAACTAACTCAAAGGGACACGCTTATGGTTCCTAAGAGATTCAATTGCTTCCATACAGCCCCAAACATGGTGGAGCATGCTGAGTTGAAGCATGCTGAGTTGAAGCATGCCGAGGTTGAAGCATGCCGGGTTGAAGGTTGAAGCATGCCGAGTTGAAGCATGCAGTTGAATTGCTTTAAAGTGTAAATTGTTGGAAATGTTTTCCAGGTACAGTATCATTCAACCAAATGTGTAGCTTGTGTAGGTGGTGTTTCAGCCATCTATAGCTCAAAGAAGGACCACAGGTGTTTGCTTTTGCATCTGTTTGTATTTGTGCTCACTTGTTGAACTTGAGACCTTTGCTTTAGAAGCAGCTCTGTGGCCTACAGTACATACCACTAAAGACATACAGAGGAGTACTGCCGAGTCAGGGATTTCTGAAGGACACATTCTTTCCCCTCAGATCTCAGCACTCAGAGCCCATAAACATGATGAAGATTTACTACTGATGCTGCTGATGGATATATTTAAAGCCATTACTCTCTCATTGCCAACTCATTGAAATCTCCTCCTTAGGGTACAGTTGGGTTGATCGCTGTAAGATTTGTCCTTTTATTTATATGTGCCTCATGACAATGTGATCATGGATAAGAGGACAGAGTTAGAGAGCTATCTATGGCTCTTCTGTTCCTCCTCAAGTATTTCAATGATCTGTCCAGGGTATCCTGTTATGTGTTATTATTTACAGAAAGGGTAATAATCTACAGTATGTGTGACATTCTGAGTGGTGGGAGAGTGTGGAGTGGATAAATAGCAATAGCCCATGGCCTTTGGGTAAGGGCTGGTACAGTTAATCAACTACAGGCAGGGAAAGTGGATGTTCTGCTCAGCATGCAAGACAGGCTAAGTCCACATTACGTTGGTGACAGTGACAAACTTCCAACAACACCCTTCATATTTTATTGAATGCTTATATTTCAAAGGAACCAATACCTCTGATGCTATTCATTTGAACATTTGAGTCACAGCCCATCTATTCAGTTGACAGGTACGTTGTGTTTTATACAATACTAGGCAAATCAGCTCCATCGTGTTGGGTTGTTGTTTTTCTGTCAGAACATGTCAGCACAGACATCTAGAGTGTGTGTTGCCATGAAAGGTCATGCTAATGGTTTTTGATGGGTGCCAAGCACACACCCATGGGCTGGTGTTGTGCAGACGAAGCCAGACTGTGACTCATACACACACAGACGTTTGTGACACCTGCGCCATCGTGGCTGTCATAGGCCCTGTAAGTCTGTCACCACCCCCAGTTTGCGCAAATCTCCCGTTGTGACGCATGGCTTTCGCCCTGGTTTTAACTAGACTAGCAATGCATGTTCTTTAATGGATCCACAAGAGATGTCTGGATTTTTAGTGATTTATTTATTGATTTCCTGAGTCATGTGTTTGACTAAGTTCGCACAAGTCTCCAGAAACCAAACATTTCCTCCATGTGTTTAAGTCCATTGACAGCATGTGGCACCATTTAATGCAGACACATAAAAACAAGCAGGAAGCATTCAAAACCCTGAGGGATTGGGTTTGTTGCTCTGTAAAGGACCTAGTTCAATTCACTCTGTGTGCTCTTGACCAAGTGCTCAGGAGGGCGAGAGCAGTAAGACAAACAGCTCCCCATTCAGTGTAGTACACACGAACGAGCACGCACGCACGCACGCACGCACACACACACACACACACGTGCTTGACAGGACGAAAGCACGCACATAACTAATGCAGTGGAATAGGCACACCAACTCCTCATTCATTTGGCACAATATACAGAAAAACACACGTGCACACACGCACGCACGCACGCACGCACGCCGCACGTGACGCACGCATACACACACACACACACACATTTGCTTGACAGGACTAAAGCACGCACATAACTGTGCAGTGGAATAAGCACACCAACTCCTCATTCATTTGGCACAATAAACAGAAAAACACACGTGCGCACAAGCACACACACACATATGGTTGTCTCAAAGCCCTGTGCATCTCATTAGGTAAATAGAAGTGGTACGTGTTTGAACAAGCGTGCGTGCATGTGTGTGAAGGGTGTGAGTAAACGAAAGGTGCATGTGTGCATGCGTGTGTTTGTGTGTGTGTGTGTGTGTGTGTGTGTGTGTGTGTGTGTGTGAACATGCTGAGCCCTGAGGGTGGTGAATAGCCCAACTTTACTGACCGACACCCAATAGGCCAGGGGCCCTCAGTGACTCCACCATGGTAAACAGTCATAAAGCCAGGCTTCAGTTACACAAACATAAATAGCTGACTATTCATAGCACTAATGAGAGCTGCCAGGAGCCCAGGGACTGAAATCCTCTCCTTATTCCTCCCCTTACCTTTCTCCTCTCATCCCCCCAGTGTCACTCCTTTCACTCCCCTAACCTCTATTCACCCCTCCTCTCCACTATTTATGCTAATGATGGTGGTGACTTATAGGACATAGCTGCATACTATCCCAATTAAAATGTGAATTTACAATTTCACCCACATTGTAAGAAAAATGTGGGTGAGTCAAACAAACCTGTGCACATTGTACTCATATAACCTTTGGAGGTAAGTGATGATTGGATTAGGAAGTGTCAACAACATCCCCTCGTGGCCCTAAGCAGTTTGTGGAGTAAGACATTAACTTGCCATTACACTCAAAAACCAGAATGAAGGGGAAGTGTAACTTAGCTTGTGTACATTCTGATTGATTAGTCTGTTTAGTTTGTCATTGTGGCTCCAGTGTAATTTAAAACTTAGGGCGCCATTCAATCTGGATTGAATGCTTTGAAATTAAAGGCAATGTTCCCCGTTTTAGCGGAGACTGCATTCACGGTAAACGCTGCATGTCGGCTCAATCTCAAATGACCTTTACATTTCTATCACGGAATCTGTAACGCTTCAGCTTTAAAAAGACTGAATAGAGCCCTAACTTTCAAATTCCTTGCAGATGGCCAGGTCTTTTGAAGGCCCTGTAGTTAGCCTCTGGGAGAGAATAACAAACCCATGTTCGGGGGCACACGGCCTGGCTTCCAGGCTTAGATGTGGTCCCTGTGTTTCATATGCCCTGTCTTGGCAGGGGCTGAACTCCTCGTGGCACGTCCTGAGCTGCCGCGATCCGCGCCCACCCTCTTGGGCTGCTCAGACCTGTCTCATCTAGCTCCTCTGTCTGTAAGGGCCAAGACCAAGACCGCCCACCTCTACACACCGTACCACTCCACACACAGAGGTATCATGGGATCAACGTCAGCCAAGTGTTCTCTGGGCTCTCTGTGTGCCTGAGTGAGTGACAGAATTGGATTGTCACCCGTCTAATACGTCTGTTGTCTAATGAGATGCTTGAGTTTGGTTATCAACCAGAATTTCAGGCCAGAAGATTGAAGGTCTCAGTCCTGCACAGGGACAAAACCTTCTCTATGGTTGTAGTGGTTCTCTTTGGATATCAGCTGATGCGCTGGTATTTCAGGCTCTCAGGTGGGGTAATTCATTGGGATTCAGTGCGAGTGAGCTCTGCTAATTGGCGACTAAAGAGAGCAGCCATGTTTGATCCCAGCAGGAAGCATGGCCTGAGGCTCTCTTGGCACTGTCCTGAAACACTGTGGTGGTTTTTAAATAGTTGGAGCTTGGTGGGAGCTCCATAACTACAATGTTAAACAGAGGCTGTTTCTCCCCCATTAGAGCTGCACTACACAGCTACACTGCTCTGCTCTCTCTGCTGTGTGTTGTAATGTAGTCTGGACAGGCCTAAACTCCTACCACACAGTCAGCACACTACTGAAGCACGATCCTAATCACTCAGATTACTGTGAACTAGGCTGCACATTTGTCTGATAACTGGTGTAGAAGCAGACTGGACAATTCTCAGTCTGTATTTGAGGATTTTTTTTTTTAAATCATGAGAAGAGTTAATGGCAACCAGGCCATTGATATCAGCATTGGTTTCTTTCTCCCCTCCCGGCTCTTTGGCTTCTTGCACAATGCTGTGTGTTGAGTAACATGCACACTAGGCTACCTGAGCTGCTCTGTTCATGCCTTGACAGATATCAAGCCTTTAGATGACCCTTTAAGTTGTCTCCAAAAACATGTTTCAAAGGTTAGTTCTCGGCTTGTGGAGCTACTGTAAATGTTACTATTTAATGATGATATCAAATAGCCCCTAACCCTATGTGTCCATCATTTGTTTTCAACCAGGGGACATTACACGGCATACTGTACATACATGCCATTTGCTATCTATACCTTTATTCCAGGTCTCAGAATGCTTAGTGTTTTGTGAGGGAACTCTGTGCACCCACCACCACCCTAGATACTGTTCTATAACTCTGGTCTCCCTCTCCCAGAGAGCCTGAATCTTCCTCACCCACAGTCCTGGGTGTTCCTTCAACAACATCTTCATTGGAATTTTTACAGAGCCAGGGGACAATGTTGGCCTTCTGGTGTTTTCCATTAGCTGTGGCATTTCAGAGGCAGATTCTGTAACCTTTTAGCATCGGCCACCAAATAATATGCCGCTGTGATCGGATTTTTGTTTATATCCATGAAAATATCAACTATTGTCATGGAAATGTCCACCTCAAAGCATTCAAAAAAATGTGGTTAAAATCAAGATGAAAATCGCCCAAATGACTTTGAACTTGTATTGACTGCATGTTGTCAGTGCAACTGTTGGTGGCAGGTAGCCTAGCGGTTAGAGAGGTGTACCAACAACCGGAGGATTGACAGTTCAAATCCTGGGTCTGGTGGAAAGTGAACTGGTAACTGGCGGGTTGTCGGTATCAAATACTAGATGCCCTTAAGCAAGACCCTTAACGTTACACACGAGCACAGTGTGGCAGGCCCCTGTTCCAACCTGTAGAGGTATGTGTGTCTTTTGGAAGGGTTGGGATAAAGTGGCCCAGTCTGGCAGGCCCCTGTTCCAACCTGTAGAGGTATGTGTGTCTTTTGGAAGGGTTGGGATAAAGTGGCCCAGTGTGGCAGGCCCCTGTTCCAACCTGTAGAGGTATGTGTGTCTTTTGGAAGGGTTGGGATAAAGTTTGCCCAGTGTGGCAGGCCCCTGTTCCAACCTGTAGAGGTATGAGTGTCTTTTGGAAGGGTTGGGATAAAGTGACTCCAGTGTGGCAGGTCCCTGTTCCAACCTGTAGAGGTATGTGTGTCTTTTGGAAGGGTTGGGATAAAGTGGCCCAGTGTGGCAGGCCCCTGTTCCAACCTGTAGAGGTATGTGTGTCTTTTGGAAGGGTTGGGATAAAGTGGCCCAGTGTGGCAGGCCCCTGTTCCAACCTGTAGAGGTATGTGTGTCTTTTGGAAGGGTTGGGATAAAGTGGCCCAGTGTGGCAGGCCCCCAGTTCCAACCTGTAGAGGTATGTGTGTTTTTGGAAGGGTTGGGATAAGTTGCCCAGTGTGGCAGGCCCTGTTCAGCTGTTCAACCTGTAAGGGTTGGGATAAAGAGTGTGTGTCTTTTGGAAGGTGTCTTTTGGAAGGATAAAGTGACCCAGTGTGGCAGGGTCCCCTGTTCCAACCTGTAGAGGTATGTGTGTCTTTTGGAAGGGTTGGGATAAAGTGGCCCAGTGTGGCAGGCCCCTGTTCCAACCTGTAGAGAAGTATGTGTGTTTTTGGAAGGGTTGGGATAAAGTTGCCCAGTGTGGCAGGCCCCTGTTCAACCTGTAGAGGTATGTGTGTCTTTTGGAAGGGTTGGGATAAAGTGACCCAGTGTGGCAGTCCCCTTTCCAACCTGTAGAGGTATGTGTGTCTTTTGGAAGGGTTGGGATAAAGTGGCCCAGTGTGGCAGGCCCCTGTTCCAACCTGTAGAGGTATGTGTGTCTTTTGGAAGGGTTGGGATAAAGTGGCCCAGTGTGGCAGGCCCTGTTCCAACCTGTAGAGGTTGGGATGTGTCTTTTGGAAGGGTTGGGATAAAGTGGCCCAGTGTGGCAGGCCCCTGTTCCAACCTGTAGAGGTATGTGTGTCTTTTGGAAGGGTTGGGATAAAGTGACCCAGTGTGGCAGGTCCCCGTTCCAACCTGTAGAGGTATGTGTGTCTTTTGGAAGGGTTGGGATAAAGTGGCCCAGTGTGGCTTTTGGAGGCCCCTGTTCCAACCTGTAGAGGTATGTGTGTCTTTTGGAAGGGTTGGGATAAAGTGGCCCAGTGTGGCAGGCCCCTGTTCCAACCTGTAGAGGTATGTGTCTTTTGGAAGGGTTGGGATAAAGTGGCCCAGTGTGGCAGGCCCCTGTTCCAACCTGTAGAGGTATGTGTGTTTTTGGAAGGGTTGGGATAAAGTGGCCCAGTGTGGCAGGCCCCTGTTCCAACCTGTAAGAAGTATGTGTGTCTTTTGGAAGGGTTGGGATAAAGTGGCCCAGTGTGGCAGGCCCCTGTTCCAACCTGTAGAGATGTATGTGTGTCTTTTGGAAGGGTTGGGATAAAGTGGCCCAGTGTGGCAGGCCCCTGTTCCAACCTGTAGAGGTATGTGTGTCTTTTGGAAGGGTTGGGATAAAGTGGCCCAGTGTGGCAGGCCCCTGTTCCAACCTGTAGAGGTCTTTTGGAAGGTTTGGGATAAAGTGGCCCAGTGTGGCAGTCTTTTGGAAGAGGTTGGGATTTTGGAAGTTGGCCCAGTGTGGCAGGTCCCTGTTCCAACCTGTAGAGGTATGTGTGTCTTTTGGAAGGGTTGGGATAAAGTGGCCCAGTGTGGCAGGTCCCTGTTCCAACCTGTAGATGTATGTGTGTCTTTTGGAAGGGTTGGGATAAAGTGGCCCAGTGTGGCAGGCCCCTGTTCCAACCTGTAGAAGTATGTCTTTTGGAAGTGTTGGGATAAAGTGGCCCAGTGTGGCAGGCCCCCTGTTCCAACCTGTAGAGGTATGTGTGTCTTTTGGAAGGGTTGGGATAAAGTGGCCCAGTGTGGCAGGCCCCTGTTCCAACCTGTAGAGGTATGTGTGTCTTTGGAAGGGTTGGGATAAAGTGGCCCAGTGTGGCAGGCCCTGTTCCAACCTGTAGAGGCTATGTGTGTCTTTTGGAAGGGTTGGGATAAAGTGACCCAGTGTGGCAGGTCCCCGTTCAACCTGTAGAGGAGTATGTGTCTTTTGGAAGGGTTGGGATAAAGTGGCCCAGTGTGGCAGGCCCTGTTCCAACCTGTAGAGGTATGTGTCTTTTGGAAGGGTTGGGATAAAGTGGCCCAGTGTGGCAGGCCCCTGTTCCAACCTGTAGAGGTAGAGTATGTGTCTTTTGGAAGGGTTGGGATAAAGTGGCCCAGTGTGGCAGGCCCCCTGTTCCAACCTGTAGAGGTATGTGTGTTTTTGGAAGGGTTGGGATAAAGTGGCCCATGTGGCAGGCCCCTGTTCCTTTTTGGGAACCTGTAGAGTGTAGTTCAACCTGTGAAGGGTTGGGATAAAGTGGCCCAGTGTGGCAGGCCCCTGTTCCAACCTGTAGAGGTATGTGTGTCTTTTGGAAGGGTTGGGATAAAGTGGCCCAGTGTGGCAGGCCCTGTTCCAACCTGTGTAGAGGTATGTGTGTCTTTTGGAAGGGTTGGGATAAAGTGGCCCAGTGTGGCAAGGGTTGGGATAAAGTGGCCCAGTGTGTGTTCCAACCTGTAGAGAAGGCTATGTGTGTCTTTTGGAAGGGTTGGGATAAAGTGGCCCAGTGTGGCTTTTGGAGGTCCCCGTTCCAACCTGTAGAACTGGAGTATGTGTGTCTTTGGAAGGGTTGGGATAAAGTGGCCCAGTGTGGCAGGCCCCTGTTCCAACCTGTAGAGGTATGTGTGTCTTTTGGAAGGGTTGGGATAAAGTGGCCCAGTGTGGCAGGCCCCTGTTCCAACCTGTAGAGGTATGTGTGTCTTTTGGAAGGGTTGGGATAAAGTGGCCCAGTGTGGCAGGCCCCTGTTCAACCTGTAGAGGTATGTGTGTCTTTTGGAAGGGTTGGGATAAAGTGGCCCAGTGTGGCAGGCCCCTGTTCCAACCTGTAGAGTTATGTGTGTCTTTTGGAAGGGTTGGGATAAAGTGGCCCAGTGTGGCAGGCCCCTGTTCCAACCTGTAGAGGCCTGTGTGTCTTTTGGAAGGGTTGGGATAAAGTGGCCCAGTGTGGCAGGCCCTGTTCCAACCTGTAGAGGTATGTGTGTCTTTTGGAAGGGTTGGGATAAAGTGGCCCAGTGTGGCAGGCCCCTGTTCCAACCTGTAGAGGTATGTGTGTCTTTTGGAAGGGTTGGGATAAAGTGACCCAGTGTGGCAGGTCCCCGTTCCAACCTGTAGAGGTATGTGTGTCTTTTGGAAGGGTTGGGATAAAGTGGCCCAGTGTGGCAGGCCCCTGTTCCAACCTGTAGAGGTATGTGTGTCTTTTGGAAGGGTTGGGATAAAGTGGCCCAGTGTGGCAGGCCCCTGTTCCAACCTGTTCTTTTGGAACCTGGCAGGCCCCTGTTCCAGAGGTATGTGTCTTTTGGAAGGGTTGGGATAAAGTGGCCCAGTGTGGCAGGCCCTGTTCCAACCTGTAGAGTATGTGTCTTTTGGAAGGGTTGGGATAAAGTGGCCCAGTGTGGCAGGCCCCTGTTCCAACCTGTAGAGGTATGTGTGTCTTTTGGAAGGGTTGGGATAAAGTGGCCCAGTGTGGCAGGTCCCCGTTCCAACCTGTAGAGGTATGTGTGTCTTTTGGAAGGGTTGGGATAAAGTGGTCCAGTGTGGAAGGGTTGGGATAAAGTGGCAGGTCCCTGTTCCAACCTGTAGAGGTATGTGTGTCTTTTGGAAGGGTTGGGATAAAGTGGTCCAGTGTTGTTCCAACCTTTTGGAAGGTTGGGATAAAGTGACCCATAGAGGTATGTGTGTCTTTTGGAAGGGTTGGGATAAAGTGGCCCAGTGTGGCAGGCCCCGTTCCAAACTGTTATGTGTGTCTTTTGGAAGGGTTGGGATAAAGTGGCCCAACCTGTTCCAACCTGAGGTATGTGTCTTTTGGAAGGGTTGGGATAAAGTGGAAGTCACATTTTGGTTGCACCTTGTACAATATATTAGTGTACAATTGACAAATAAACTGATCTTAATATTAAAAATGATTACTCTGACACAGCAGAGAGCATCCTGTCTGTTGTTTAAGTGCTATCTGCTAATGATGTGCTACTTTAATGAGCCTGAGTTTGAATCCACTGACCATGAAGAGGCTGTGTTAGTAGGAGAGCTGGTAAAGAGTTGTGCTGTAAGCTGTGGGCAGATCTCTGATCAGTCCTATCTACTCTGTATAACTGACATTCAGACATAATGGGCCATTTCAACACCTCCACACTCTACCCTGATGGGCTGAAGACAGAACTGCAACCCCTTTCCCCTCCCTTTCTCCTCCCCCTTTCCTCTCTCTTTCCTTTCCTTTCTTTGTCTCCCCACTAGACCTAGTCACAAAAACCTTTGTTTTCCTTTCTTTTACTTCCTCACAGACACGTTTTTGAACAATCATTTGAGTCCGTTTTTTCCTATATGGTAACGCACGCGGACAAGGGATAGAAATGGACCTTTTTAAAACTTCTGGAACACTCTGGTTAGGACACAAGTGGGTGTGTTCAGTATTTTTTGTTTGTTCCATGCATGTATGTTTTTTTGTACAGCATGCAGAAATATTGTAATCTTAGTGAAAGAGACCCCACAGACAGTTAGCTGTCTGGAACGCAATCTCTGTAAATGCACGTGTCCTGAACAAATCAAATGTTATGTCACATGCTTCATAAACAACAGGTGTAGACTAACAGTGAAATGCTTACTGACAGGGGCCCTTCCCCACAATGCAGAGGGAAAGAACATAATAACACAAGGAATAAATTCACAATGTAAAGATAATATATATCTATATACACGGGGTTCTGAGTCGATGTGCAGGGGCACGAGGTAATTGAGGTAGATATGTACACGTATAGGTAGGGGTAAAGTGACTGGGCAACAGGATCGATAATGAACAGTAGCAGCAACGTATGTTAAGAGTAAAAGTGGTCCATGCAGATAGTCCGGGTAGCTATTGGTTAACTAATCAACAAAATATTTTCAAGTCTTATGGCTTGGGGGTAGCCATTTGTCATGCGGTAGCTGATTGAACAATCTATGATTTGGGTGGCTGGAGTGTTTGACAACGGCCTGGTACAGAGGTCCTGGATGGCAGGGATCTCGGCCCCAGTCCGCACTACCCTCTGTGGCGCTTTGCGGTCGGATGCCAAGCAGTTGACATACCAAGCGGTGATACAGACAGTTATGGTTTTCTCAATGGTGCAGCTGTACAACTTGTTGAGGATCGCGGATGGTGTCAGCAGGACTGTCTGAGGAGAGGGACGGACAGTGAGATAAGAGAAGGAAATTGAAAGAGAGGACAAAAAGAAGACCGAGAGGATGAGAGAGAGGGAAAGAGGTAGGGACTGCCCTTTCACTTGCACTCTGCTATTTTAATAACCCTCCCAGGCTTCACCATGGCTGGCTACTGCATCACACCGCTCATTCTGTTACAGGAAGGCATTTCATGTGTGCAAGCTTACATCAGGGGCCCCTCACTGCCTGTGAATATACGACAGCAGACTGATAGTGTGACAGCATACAGTATATCACCTTTACCAGCTTCAGGGTCATAGAGGGCAAAGGGACAGAAATTAGAGCTCACATATTCACGTACTGGCATGCATGATGATTGTATCGTAAATATTGGGTGAGATTTTTGTCATCTTTCGGGTTCATATGGTCAGCTGTGTTTGTCCGATTTTGTCTGAAGGGAATGTATGTTTTTATGTTTAGCTGTGGAGTACAGTAAGTGGTTGGGGGGGATTATGTTACAGTATGACAACTATTTATATTGCTCCTGTTGCCACAGTATTGCATAACCATATAGAACATAATCAAACATGTTCAAAGAATAAATCCAGAAATATGAAGTGTAAATAGATAACTCAGTTTGCATGGACGTTGGACTATGGACATTGGAACGTTGTTCTGTGGCCTTCTATGGCAGTTAATGTAGTGTTTGGAGCGGGGTGTCATTCTGACGCAGGTTGGAGGCAGTGCGGGTGGTCTGAACTGGGCTCAGGTTCTGGGTCACTCTCTGCACAGTCAGCAAACAGTCCCCACATTCCCCACCCACCGGGAATGGTCGTCTGACCACTGGGAAATAGAGGACACTCTCCTCCGCTTTCCCTCTCTCTTCTTCCTTTTTCGTACCTTCTCTCTGTTCTCCTACTCTTTCCCTCCCACTCAACTCTCTCCCTTTCTCTCTGTTCTCCTACTCTTTCCCTCCCACTTCAACTCTCTCCCTTTCTCTCTGTTCTCCTACTCTTCCCTCCCACTTCAACTCTCTCCCCTTTCTCTCTGTTCTCCTACTCTTTCCCTCCCACTTCAACTCTCTCCCTTTCTCTCTGTTCTCCTACTCTTTCCTCCCACTTCAACTCTCTCCCTTTCTCTCTGTTCTCCTACTCTTTCCCTCCCACTTCAACTCTCTCCCTTTCTCTTTCCATACATGTATCTCTCTTCTTCCTTCCTTCATTCCCTCCTTTCCTCTCACTCTCTCTCCTTCTATCTCTCTGCCCTCTACCACTTCTCCCTTCTCTCATTTGTCCCCATGCTCATGAAGGGAATCAACTGCATAGCTCTTCTGAAATGAGGTGACAGAGAGGGTGCAGGAGGGGTCAACCAGGTTTAAGGAAGGTCACGGAGGTGCCTATCCAATGATCCCACCGCACTGAGTCAGTTGAAAACGAGAAAATAAATGTTCTTTGATAATGTGCCCTGAGATTGTGCCCTGCAAGAACCTTGAATAATACCCTCCAACCTGCTTCCAGGTTATGTAAGCAGCGTTGGGGACTGGCTCCTGCCCAAGGCGTGCCTGCTGCCTTGCCTCCTGTCCTGACACATCTCCTCCCCAGCCTGGGTCTTGTGACTGCGGGGCATGGGGGATGGCGTTTGGGGTGAGCTGAGTGCCATCTAGAAGGTGACTCCTGGTACCAGTGTAGGGTTTCAAACCCCACCTACATAGTGAGGCCATGTAGCGCTGCTGCTGTCATAGGAGACTACAGAGAGGGGCCAAGTCCATAAACACCCCTGCCGCTGCTCCTCCTCTCCAGGCCTGGCTGCCCTGGCCTCTGCCTGCTGCTGCTAGTGGGGACACTATGGATCTGTGTCACGAGGGAGCCTGAGGCCTCACCACTACTGACAGACAACAAACCAAGCGCTGGAGTGCACACACAGTTTCTGGACAAGACAGGGTTTCTGGAGCTAAATCTTGAGCTTTCCTGGAGCTCAGAGCTTATAATTAATTAAATATTAGATTAAATAGATTAAATATTGGATGCCAACTCTGACTCTTGTCGGGCAGGCCACTAAAGTCCTTTTAAATCAAAGCAGGCATTAATGATTTACTTTGTTGTGAAATTAACACCTTTTTACTGATTGGGCTGTTTCACTCACTGTCATTTGTGTCTTCACCCCCGTAGCATCTTCATTGGATGTTTTCACACTTTTGAGATGCTAATGTGAAAGTCTGGGAGTGTTTGACACAGAGACACACACCCAGAAGCCAGGAAGGAATGACAGGAAATAGTACCTCATCCCTTTAACCCATTATCATACTGTACATAGCACAGAGGGCAGGTTGAAGGAGTTTCCTTGATAGACAGTGAAGGAAAGGAAGAGTGTTTTCTGACTATCCTCTTGGGTGTCCGCCCCTTTTCCCCCCAGAAACCTCAGTGTCCATCGTAGTATAAACCGTGTCTCTCTGTGTGTCTAGACAGGACCAGGGCTGGATTGTGACATGTATGCCACTCATAGACAGGAGCGAGACATGATACTGCACGGTTGTGCTGTTGATGACGGATTGTATGACAAAGCTATGTCTCTGTCTCACACACAGGGACATTCTCTACCCCTCCCCTGTGTTCTATCCCTCCCTCTCTCTGTGTCTGTCTCTCTCCAGTAGTTGACAGCTCATGTGGGCTAAAGTTAACTCCCAGCCGACCAGTAATGTGGAACATGTATTACCACACCCATCCTTGCCGGTGTCTCCGTCTGCTCTCAGACATACTGACTGGACTGGACCAGCCAACCAAAAGACTCAGTCACCACGGCACGGCAGGCAGGCAGGCAGGCAGGCTGGCTGGGAGGCAGGCAGGCAGGCAGGCAGGCAGGCAGGCTGGCTGGGAGGGAGGCAGGCAGGCAGGCAGGCAGGCAGGCTGGCTGGGAGGCAGGCAGGCAGGCAGGCAGGCAGGCAGGCAGGCAGGCTGGCAGGCAGGCAGGCAGGCTGGCAGGCAGGCAGGCAGGCAGGCTGGCAGGCAGGCAGGCAGGCAGGCAGGCAGGCAGGCAGGCAGGCAGGCTGGCTGGGAGGCAGGCAGGCAGGCAGGCAGGCAGGCAGGCTGGCTGGCTGGCTGGGAGGCAGGCAGGCAGGCAGGCAGGCAGGCAGGCAGGCTGGCTGGGAGGCTGGCTGGGAGGCAGGCAGGCAGGCAGGCTGGGAGGCTGGCTGGGAGGCAGGCAGGCAGGCAGGCAGGCTGGCAGGGAGGCAGGCTGGCTGGAAGGCAGGCTGGCTGGGAGGCAGGCAGGCAGGCAGGCAGGCAGGCAGGCAGGCTGGCTGGGAGGCTGGCTGGGAGGCAGGCAGGCAGGCAGGCAGGCTGGCTGGGAGGCAGGCAGGCAGGCAGGCAGGCAGGCTGGCAGGCAGGCAGGCAGGCAGGCAGGCTGGCTGGGAGGCAGGCAGGCAGGCAGGCAGGCAGGCAGGCAGGCAGGCAGGCAGGCAGGCTGGCTGGCTGGGAGGCAGGCTGACTGGGAAGGGATACAATAATATTAGTATGGAGTGTTGAATCAAATATATTACATAAACACAGTGTCAAGAGAAGACCTCAATGGGCTTGTTATAAATCACCTGAAAAAGCCTGGGATCACTGGCACCATCTGAAAATATATTTTATTTTAATGGAATGATATCATTTGAGACTTGGACACGACACACTCAAGTCGTTTCTTTCAGTACATACAGAAAATAGATGATCAAGTAGCTCAGATCATAATGCCAAAAGAGTAGCAACTGCTTTCGTTCCCATTTCTTTGTAATTAATTACGGATTTTATTTTCAAAGCTGTCCTCTGCAGTGAGCTTCCCCATGCAGGACGGAACATGACACATAGAGTGTGTGTGTGATAGTCTGTGGGAGTCCCACAGCAGTCTGGCTGAGCGCCCACCCTCCTGATATACTGGTGTTTCTATAACACTAGGTATTCTCTTTATGGCATAATATTTGATCAGTGCCTATCTTTATATACTACATCACGCCTGACAAGTATCACAGCTGTGGAAGGGAGTTGAATGCAGTGTTTGTGTTCTATACAAGTGGACCCTATCTCACCTTATCTGGTCAGCTGCACAGAAAAGACTCAACCTGTTCGGTTGTGTTGCCTAAACTCAGGCTAGCTAACCTCTCCCAGCCGACAGCACCAGAGGCAAAGAAGGTGCTATCATTATTGGAAATAAGCTGAAACATGTTGGTGCAAACAGTAGCTGCAGAGGAAAGGGGAGGAGGGTGTGGAGGCACACTCTGAGAGAGACGGTGTTGAAACCTCTGCTATTTGTGATTGATGTGGTTGCGTTGGAAGTACATTAGCTCTCCAACGATATCTCTTCACTAATGGGACGCCATTAACATAGCCTTTTTCTTGTTCCTGAGCATGGCAACTTCGACAGACCAATGACAAGAGGCCATCTGTGCTCTTTTAAGGTCTTTACTGCTGAATAGTGTCTGTTCCAGGTGCGTAGGAATACTGGAAGAGATTAATCCAAAACTGAGGCTTGAATGCAAAATAAAGATGTTTATTCAAATTTAGACAGACGAGCAGAAAGGCAGGCAGGCAGGTAGATAGACAGGCAGACAGACAGACAGACAGACAGACAGGCAGGCAGGTAGAGATAGACAGGCAGACAGACAGGAGGCAGTTCCCACACTGATAAGCTGTTTTGACTCAACGGTCTCTGAGTGAAATGAGTCTTGATAAGTGATTATTATTAGTCGTTCATCGCTGGAGTCCTGGGGACTATCCTGTGGCTTTATCTCAGGGTGCATTTCACAGCTGTCTGTCTTCCAAGACATGAAACAAACAGGTCAAAACTCAGTAAAAAACCTGCAAGATACAACCTGTATTTGAAGACGGCTGATGGTTGCTTGAGTTGGGGGTGAAGAAATCGATACTTAATTTAATTTCAGTGCTAGACAACATATAGGCCTACTGGCTGTTGTTCTGGGAAGCTGAACTCCATGGGAGAGGGAAAACGGTGACTGTGCTTCTAATTAGAACATCCTCAAATTCCTTTGTCAACAGCAGCCCCTCTGTCCCGACTGTGAGATCAGACGTCCGCACAACGGTCAAGCTGTGGTCAGCGTGGGGCTCGGCGACTTAGATTCCACCTCCGAGCAGAAGCTCTGGAACCCAGGGGCTTCCATCTTGTTATTATTCTCCACTGGCCAAGCACAGAGAAGGATCTAGAACACATAGAATGACTGGGAAACACGGCAGCTGTGCAAACACGGGTTCCAGTGGGTCTCGCAGCTGGGGTGTGAGAGTGTCTGTGGTGCTGGGTGGGGAGGCGGGTGGGAGAGATGTGGACCTGAGGGGTTCAATGGGTCTCTCGCAGCTGGGGTGTGAGAGGTCTGTGGAGCTGGGTGGGGAGGCGGTGGGAGAGATGTGGACCTGAGGGGGTTCCAGTGGGTCTCTGCGCAGCTGGGGTGTGAGAGTGTCTGTGGAGCTGGGTGGGAGGCGTGTGGGAGAGATGTGGACCTGAGGGGGTTCCAATGGGTCTCTCGCAGCTGGGGTGTGAGAGTGTCTGTGGAGCTGGGTGAGAGATGTGGACCTGAGGGGGTTCCAGTGGGTCTCTGCAGCTGGGGTGTGAGAGGTCTGTGAAAGCTGGGTGGGAGAGATGTGGACCCTGAGGGGGTTCCAGGGGTCTCTCGCAGCTGGGGTGTGAGAGTGTCTGTGGAGCTGGGTGGGGAGGCGGGTGGGAGAGATGTGGACCTGAGGGGGGTTCAGTGGGTCTCTCGGCAGCTGGGGTGTGAGAGTGTCTGTGGAGCTGGGTGGGAGAGATGTGGACCTGAGGGGGTTCCAATGGGTCTCTCGCAGCTGGGGTGTGAGAGTGTCTGTGAGCTGGGTGGGAGGTGGGTGGGAGAGATGTGGACCTGAGGTGGTTCCAGTGGGTCTCTCGCAGCTGGGGTGTGAGAGTGTCTGTGGAGCTGGGTGGGAGGCGGGTGTGGAGAGATGTGGACCTGAGGGGTTCAGTGGGTCTCGCAGCTGGGGTGAGAGTGTCTGTGGAGCTGGGTGGGAGAGATGTCGACCTGAGGGGATTTCAGTGGGTCTCTCGCAGCTGGGGTGTGAGAGTGTCTGTGGAGCTGGGTGGGGAGGCGGGTGGGAGAGATGTGGACCTGAGGGGGTTTCAGTGGTCTCGCAGCTGGGGTGAGAGTGTCTGTGGAGCTGGGTGGGAGGCGGGTGGGAGAGATGTGGACCTGAGGGGTTTTAGCTATAGCTACCTCAGGCCGAGTCTGCTGGTGTGTTCCTATTGGCTGGAGAAGCTGATCTAATCTGATGCTCTGTGGGGACGATGGGAAGACAATACTTTATTTCCTGATAGCTGATTCCTCACATTGATGGCTGATTTCACTTCATCAGCCTCTCTCATAATGAATGATTAACTCCACATACAGTACAACCTAGGTAAAGGTCTTAGTCAGATGAGAAAGGAGAGGGGACAGGTTTGGAGGTGTATTGGAGAAGTTGAAGATAGGGGATTGTCTATAGATGGTGATATGATGCAGAAGTGATATGTAAATGTATTAGGAGTCAGATATGAGTATATGCTTATACAAGGAATATGAAGGCGGGGGGTGTATGTGAAGTTGCAGGAATAATGGCAAGAAATGAAATGTGCGCAGAAAGAAAGGAGGGGCTTTTTCCGACATCTTTTCCTTGTGTCGGTTGCCAGAATAACTGTGACCATGACCACTGCGGCGCAAAATGTTCCTCTAATCATTTCCATGCATTTCATAGGACTGGAGCAAAGCTCTGTTCTAAGTGGTACATACATATGGTGCTCACTACTTTCCAATCACCAAACAAATACAGCAATTTAAACTAAATCTAAACATTATGGCAACTAAATGACTTTCAAATTGAAAATGTATCTGCAGTATGGCTGTATGGAGACAATAATGCAAAAATCTCTGTGTTCTTGGGTTGGTAGTATCCTAACTATTGACTGTAGCCCCCTCTCTCCTTGCCTAACCCTCTGTTTCCCTCACAGTCTTTTCTCCTCCTCAATCATAGCCATTAATTAGCACTCTCCTATAGGAAACAGATGCCTATTAATAAATTAGGCATGTTTTGTATTCGTTTTTATGCTGCCCTTCCAGTACATAGGCAGCAACATGAAAGCATTCCTTTGCCAGTTCAGCCACAATTCACAGAGATTTGGGGCAGGACAGCTGGGGGTAAGAAATAACTGTACACACAGCAACACACACACACACACACACACACACACACACACACACACACACACACACACACACACACACACACACACACAATAGAAAATCATCCTGTCCTAAAGTGTTTAAGTCCCACACACAAATATTTCATAATATAACTAGCTTCCTCCCGCACCTTGTTTTGAGAGGTAAGTAGTCAGCCTCAGTACTGGGCGGATGCTTGTCTGCAAGGATGCAGGGTGTAATAGAACTAGGCAAAATAAAAGCAATGATCACCAGCAGTTGATCATTGAAAGCATATGATGTTACCAGTTTCTTCCTTGTAGATACTGTATCTAGTTCCCTCAGCTGTGCTGATAGTCTGACATGGTCAAATAATCATTATTCCCTGTAAAGGTGGCAGTTCTAGTAAAGTAAGTATCCTTCCTTACACATGCTCTCTTTTAAAGTCAAGTTCTTCCAGACTTTGTGTTTGAATTTGTTTATGTCTCCACTTCAAGGAGTTTTCCTGTCTAAAGTCTAATGTCTGTATCAAATGAAAGAGAGATTTCCCCCTCTTGACAGTGCCAACTCAAGCCCAGATAAAACCCAACTCTTGTGTTCCCTCCACTTACAGTGCATGTATAGAACTTGTCATGCATGGCCTACCTACCCTATGCATAGGAAGAGGAAAACAACTCAAGTATAATCCTCTTTAATCAGGTCTCTCCCAATGTCACGGTGTGTGTTGACTCAGTTCCTTAGACTTTCATTAAACCTGAGTACAGTGCCCCCTTTTTTTTCCTTTGGCAAATTTTTGTATCAAAGCATGAAACTCTGTGTAACGTCTGAGTTGGCCGACAACCCAATCACTGCTGAAGGATTTATGTGTGTAAGTGTTCACTTCAATGACAAAACAAAAGCAAATAAACGCAAATTAGTTCCTGTAAGAACCCACATTTTATAATTACTGTTGTGTACACATAATACACATACATGTAATGTCCTCAGTTCTCCTTTTCCCTCCTTGTTTTGTACCAAGTGACAACAGCATGACCCTATTTATTTTATTAGTAAGCTTCATATCAGCTGGTAATTGCCTTATTAATGTGCTGGTCTCCTGTTGGCTGCTCACTGGTCACTGCTCACGGAATAACTCATCTCTATAGAGCTGGTGTTCTGCATCTGCCCTCCCTCCCTCTCCTTCCCTCCCTCTCCCTTCCTCCCTCCCCCTCTCCTTCCTCCCTCTCCTTCCCTCCCTCTCCCTTCCCTCCTCCTCTCCTTCCCTCCTTCCTCCCTCCTTCCCTCCCTTCCCCTTCCTCCCCCCTCCTCCCTCTCCTTCCCTCCCTCTCCTTCCCTCCCTCCCCTCTCCTTCCTCCCTCCTCTCTTCCCTCCCTCTCCTTCCCTCCCTCTCCTTTTCCTCCCTCCTCTCCTCCCTCCCCCTCCCTCTCCTTCCCTCCCTTCCCATTCTCTCTCCTTGTACTGCCGCAGGGTAAAAAAAATGGACCTCATTCATACAGCAAACTGGTCTTCAGAAGACAGAGGAGAAACACTGAGGGAGTTAGTCCTCTAGGGTTACCACTACAAACTTTACAATACCTGCCTTTATTCTCGTAATGATACAAATCTTGTTTTGGCTTTGTCTGAATGTGTCACGGCCACCTCTGGCTTCCTGCTATAATATTTTTAAGTGTACTATGAGCCATGGGAATCTGAGCCATGGGAATCTGAGCCATGGGCACTTTAGGATTTGTCTTACTGCACTGTACCAAGCATTGTGTATTAAGTATTTATTTTTATGTCTTCCTGTCTTACTGCACTGTACCAAGCATTGTGTATGAACTATTTATTTTGATGTCTTCCTGTCTTACTGCACTGTACCAGGCATTGTGTATGAACTATTTATTTTGATGTCTTCCTGTCTTACTGCACTGTACCAAGCATTGTGTATGAACTATTTATTTTGATGTCTTCCCTGTCTTACTGCACTGTACCAAGCATTGTGTATGAACTATTTATTTTGATGTCTTCCTGTCTTACTGCACTGTACCAAGCATTGTGTATGAACTATTTATTTTGATGTCTTACTGCACTGTACCAAGCATTGTGTATGAACCATTTATTTTGATGTCTTCCTGTCTTATTTTGATGTCTCTTCCCGGTCCTTACTGCACTGTACCAAGCATTGTGTATGAACTATTTATTTTGATGTCTTCCTGTCTTACTGCACTGTACCAAGCATTGTGTATGAACTATTTATTTTGATGTCTTCCTGTCTTACTGCACTGTACCAAGCATTGTGTATGAACTATTTATTTTGATGTCTTCCTGTCTTACTGCACTGTACCAAGCATTGTGTATGAACCATTTATTTTGATGTCTTCCTGTCTTACTGCACTGTACCAAGCATTGTGTATGAACTATTTATTTGGATGTCTTTCCTGTCTTTTGTGTACTGTATGAATACATTGTGTGACAAAATAGGACTTGGTAATAGAAACCTCTTCACATGGTCCTAATACTATCAGCAGGTTTGGGTTTAGTCCGTTTATGTGAAGGACTGAAGGAGAAAGG
Organism: Oncorhynchus nerka; assembly: GCF_034236695.1. Taxonomy (NCBI): domain Eukaryota; kingdom Metazoa; phylum Chordata; class Actinopteri; order Salmoniformes; family Salmonidae; genus Oncorhynchus; species Oncorhynchus nerka. The sequence continues at coordinate 37,182 of NW_027039477.1, read as the reverse complement.
TGTGTGTGCTTCTCACTAATTGGAGATTTAATTTCCCTGTTTGCCATCTCAGGTTGCTCATGGCTGGTTGATTGGTTGGTTGGTTGTTGTCCTGGTCACCATTGTACTGATTTAGAAATAAATCATTCAAGTCTCAAACCTCTGATGGTTCAGGTTGTTGTCCATTCTTCTCCTGCCCTGACAGAGCTGGCACCACCACACTGCTTTCAACACAGCCCTGTAAGAAGCATCTCATTGTGGCGCCCTCTTCTCCCTCCCAGCTCCATAGTGGTAATCCTTCTCTGACGGTGTGGAGAGAGCATTCCAGCAGCCTCCTGTTCCTGCTGCTGTGGAGAAATGGGGATTTAACCACTCTGCACGTGGGATTTTTACACAATTTCAGTCGTTAACCTCCCCTTTCATGGCCCTAGAGTATCTAGAAAAGAAAGACGCCATGTGCTGGCTTTTTTCTGTGTACCACAGACAATTACACACACATGTAAAAGAGTTTTTGAAGTCTCACGAAGTTAACGAAGCTGCACACAATACACTTGCAACAGAACAATTGTACACATACAGATACAGGCCGAAATGTTCAAATTCTGCAGGAGTGCTACTGCACTGTGGTTTGGAAACAGTAAGAAATGTATCAACGGAGCAAACACTAATACATAACAATCATTTCATTTCCCTGCATAGTTGCTGAGTCACTGGGGTCAGTTTAAGGCAGCATGCCAGTGGAGGTGCTCTGGCCACAATTGGAGGAATGGGCGTGTGACTGCACCCCTCCTCTGAACCCTTCACCCACCCTGCTGCCAGCCCCACACACCCCACTCAACACAAATATACAGCAGGGCCTGTTTTCCTTCTCTTCCCCCTGGTGCCTTCACCAGCCCGGATGCCCTTGACTTTGTGCTTGATGTCTGGGATGCTAATTCACAGAGGTTAGGATAATAAACACAGCTCTGATGGGCTCAGGCTTGGAGGAGGCCACACTTCCTGACTCCCCAAAACTGGCTCCTGGGAGAAATCACAATAGAGAGACCAGGGGGGAAAAGACAGGCAGGCAGACAGGATGACTTATTATTGTAATGCATGACTACCTGCCAGGTCAGGGGAGGATGGAGACCTCATCTAGCATCTCCCTCTGAGTCATCTCTAGAAGAGTCTTTGCTTTTTTCTTTCATCTCACTACATATATTAAAGCTCATCATTGTAAAACAAAGGGAGAGCCTTCCCCATTTTTACTGCCCTTGTATCTCTTGTAGTCTGCACATTTACTAGAGTCCTAAAGTGACTTTAAACATGGGCTATTGATTTCCTCTAGAGTTTCTGCCCCTTTCTGCTTTCCTACTCAGGCAACACGACACAACAGCTCCATAGTATTTCAATCCAGTGTTAATATCGTGTCTGAATAAAAAGAAGACAAGCTACTTATGTACATAAAACTGACCCAGATAAGCAGCTTCCCTGTGCTTTGTGTGGTGGATGGGTGGAGAAATGGGGATCAATGCCCATGCTGGTCATTCTTTGTGGTGCTGATGGCTGCTCCAGCATGTTGAGGTCATGGGGCTATGAGTGTTGAGGTCATGGGGCTATGAGTGGGGTTACGTGGTGGATCAACCACAGCTCTCTCTGGAGTTTTGGCAGATGTATTGGTCCCAACAGACATTTGTCTGAACAATCACTGATCATTATCACAAAAGATAATTAGGATTCCTGAGATACCTCAGCACAGGAAACCCCAGCAGCTGAACAGAGGAGCCTCAGCAACACAGAGCAGGGTCTTGGCCAAGTTCATATCAATTACAGAAGTCTCCGTGGGCTATTACGGCTCTCCAACTTGTATTTTTTTCTCAGGCGACCGGATCTGGCCCTGCCCAAGAGGAGTGAGTCTCTGGTGTTTAGGGGGAGGGGGCAGTCAGTTCTGTGCCCGTTAAAGAGAAAAGAATGGGGTCAGCGATGTGAGGGGAGGAGGGAGGAGGGGGGCGGGTGAGGCTGCTCCAGCTGTTGTGCTTCATCTGGGCAATTAGCTGTAATCAGCTCTCTGGGTGTTCTGAGATGCCACTTTCGCACCCTGGCGTTTTTACCGGATATCCCTCATCCCCACATCACACACATCCACAAGGAGACACAGAAACATTCAGACAGAGAGATAAACATTTAGAGCAGAGACACACTCATAAAGCGCAGGCATACTTTTACAATTCTAAAGGAACCTCCAGTAAAAAATATGAATTTAGATGGGAGATACCAGGAGATACCAGGAGAGCTAAAAGATACAGTCATGTGCTTTTAGTTTTTAGATATTAAATTATATGTTTTGTCTGTACTGTAATCTACACAAGATGGATGAAGATATTCCAGTCTTCGAGCTCTAACAGTAAGAGGCGCGTCTGGTATCTGGGGGTTAACTATAGAGCGTGGTTTCTATGGGCCTCTCACTCTCTAGGTTGTAGCTTGGATTCTCTTCCAGAGGGTTGCCAGATGTTGAACACATGTCCCTCTAGCCTTGTGAATCGTCCTTTGTAAGGAGCGCCATCCTTCACGGCAGTTACTGTATTTCCCCTTGTTACAAATGCTCACTTCGTCCCCTTCGTCCCCTGATTGAAACATCACATCCCCTTCCAGTAGATAAGGGACAACATGGGTGCATGTTGCTGTTAGTCTCCATGAACATGAAATGCATGTTTATTTTCAAGTGGTGCTTTGTTTTAGATAGAGTCCTTCTAGCCTGAAGTTCAGAGCAGAGCACAGAGCACTGCCAAGTCTCAAGTGCACTCACAGAGTGGACAGGAGGAGAAGATGTCAACAGAAGAGGACAGGGGAGACCCCTCACCTCCCCTGCAGAGACTGATCCTCTGGACCCAGAGAGATTACCACGGCACTGTGCTGACCTGGCCTGCATCTGCTCCACAGTGTGAGGGGTTAGCTAGGCTACAGTCACATCATAGGCAGTCAGGGAGGGAACACTGCTCTACCCAGACAGCAGCTGCAGCCCATAGTAAGTTGCCCCTGTGGAGCACAATACCCCTCTTTCCAGGCCAGGACTTACCACCAGCTCACATGGCCGCTACAGAACCCAACTGCTCACTTATGGTGTGCGGTTCGGCATTTTGAGTGAGTTTTGGGTGTCCCAGCCCGTACCCCTGGTCTAGCCTGCCCAACACTCCTTTCCTCTTCGGTAAATATGGCTTAGTTTCCCCACCCTGAATAAGACTGTACCCCCTTCCCTGGCCTCAGCACTTGTCTTCAGCTCCTCCTTCTGTGTACACATACGCACACATACATGCACACACACACGCACACGCACACACACACACACCCTCCCTCACTAAGGGCTGGAGTGGAGCTCTGCACATTCTCCCGGGCAGAGACACCCTGGCAGGATATACATGCAGGTTCTGGCATCAGGAGCATTCTGTTTTTCCAATGGTCTGCTCTCGTTAAAAAATAACTCCTTCCACCTTATTCCCAGTGATCAAACACAAATCTAAGTTGATTCAAAAGCAGAAATCATGGTCTGGAAAGAATCCTTCTCACTTTAGAGTGAGACAGGGATCCAACTTACTGTAAAAAAAAAATCCTGTAGTAACAAAAAAGTGTTAGCCGTCTGCCTCAAAGTAGTCACCGTCTGCCTTGATGACAGCTTTGCACACTCTTGGCATTCTCTCAACCCGCGTTCACCTGGAATGCTTTTCTAACCGTCTTGAAGGAGTTCCCAAATATACCGAGGACTTGTTGGCTGCTTTTCCTTCACTCTGCGGTCCATCTCATCCCAAACCATCTCAATTGGGTTGAGGTTGGGTGATTGTGGAGGCCAGCTCATCTGATGCAGCACTCCATCACTCTCCTTATTGGTCAAATAGCCTTTACACAGCTTGGAGGTGTGTTGGGTCATTGTCCTGTTGAAAAATAAATGATAGTCCCACTAATCAAATCAAATCAAATCAAATTGTATTTGTCACATACACATGGTTAGCAGATGTTAATGCGAGTGTAGCGAAATGCTTGTGCTTCTAGTTCCGACAATGCAGTGATAACCAACAAGTAATCTAACTAACAATTCCAAAACTACTGTCTTATACACAGTGTAAGGGGATAAAGAATATGTACATAAGGATATATGAATGAGTGATGGTACAGAGCAGCATACAGTAGATGGTATCGAGTACAGTATATACATATGAGATGAGTATGTAGACAAAGTAAACAAAGTGGCATAGTTAAAGTGGCTAGTGATACATGTATTACATAAGGATGCAGTCGATGATGTAGAGTACAGTATATACGTATGCATATGAGATGAACAATGTAGGGTAAGTAACATTATATAAGGTAGCGTTGTTTAAAGTGGCTAGTGATATATTTACATCATTTCCCATCAATTCCCATTATTAAAGTGGCTGGAGTTGGGTCAGTGTCAATGACAGTGTGTTGGCAGCCACTCAATGTTAGTGGTGGCTGTTTAACAGTCTGATGGCCTTGAGATAGAAGCTGTTTTTCAGTCTCTCGGTCCCAGCTTTGATGCACCTGTACTGACCTCGCCTTCTGGATGATAGCGGGGTGAACAGGCAGTGGTTCGGGTGGTTGATGTCCTTGATGATCTTTATGGCCTTCCTGTAACATCGGGTGGTGTAGGTGTCCTGGAGGGCAGGTAGTTTGCCCCCGGTGATGCGTTGTGCAGACCTCACTACCCTCTGGAGAGCCTTACGGTTGAGGGCGGAGCAGTTGCCGTACCAGGCGGTGATACAGCCCGCCAGGATGCTCTCGATTGTGCATCTGTAGAAGTTTGTGAGTGCTTTTGGTGACAAGCCAAATTTCTTCAGCCTCCTGAGGTTGAAGAGGCGCTGCTGCGCCTTCTTCACGACGCTGTCAGTGTGAGTGGACCAATTCAGTTTGTCTGTGATGTGTATGCCGAGGAACTTGCCGAGGAATCCCAAACCAGATGGGATGTCGTATCGCTGCAGAATGATGTTGTAGCCATGCTGGGTAAGTGTGCCTTGAATTCTAAATATATCACACAGTGTCACCAGTAAAGCACCCCCACACCATCACACCTCCTCCTCCATGCTTCACCGTGGGATCCACACATAAGGATCCACACATAATCTGTTCACCTACTCTGCGTCTCACAAAAACACTGCGGTTGGAACCAAAAATCTAAATTATGGACAGATATCCACTGGTCTAATGTCCATTGCTCATGTTTCTTGGCCCAAGCAAGTATGTTATTTTATTGGTGTCCTTTAGTAGTGGTTTCTTTGCAGCAATTCAACCATGAATACCTGATTCACGCAGTCTCCTCTGAACAGTTCATGTTGAGATGTGCCTGTTACTTGAACTCTGTTAAGCATTTTTTTGGGCTGCAATTTCTTAGGCTGGTAACTCTAATGATCTTATCCTCTGCAGCAGAGGTAACTCTGGGTATTCCTTTCCTGTGGCGGCCCTCATGAGTGCCAGTTTCATCATAACACTTGATGGTTTTTGCGACTGCACTTGAAGAAACTTTCAAAGTTCTAGACATTTTCCGTATTGTCTGACCTTCATATCTTAAAGTAAGGAAGTAATTTCGTATCTCTTTGCTTATTTGAGCTGTTCTTGCCATAATATGGAGTTGGGTCTTTTACCAAATAGGGCCGTCTTCTGTATACCAGCCCTACCTTGTCACAACACAACTGATTGGCTCAAACGCATTAAGAATAAGTAAATTCCACAAATTAACTTTTAACAAGGCACACCTGTTAATTTAAATCCATTCCAGGTGACTACCTCATGAAGCTGGTTGACAAAATGCCAAGAGTGTCCGAAGCTGTCATCAAGGCAGAAGGTGGCTACTTTGAAGAATCTCAAACACAAAATATATTTTGATTTGTTTAACAGTTTTTTTTGTTACTACATGAAGTTAAGGAAGTTAGTGACAAGTTAAAGAATACAAAAAGAGTGTGATTGTGTTATTTGTATTTGTGTTATTATTATTATGTGTTATTTCATAGTTTTGATGTCTTCACTATTATTCTACAATGTAGAAAATAGTAAAAAAAATAAAGAAAAACCCTTGAATGAGTCGGTGTATCCAAACTTTTGACTGGTACTCTAGTCATTTTGTTTAGCCTGTCACACTCTTTTTGTATTCTTTAACTTGTCACTAACTTCCTTAACTTCCTTGGGTTCTTTGTTCACAGTGCACTGATGCAGGGCCATGAAACCAGTTGCAGTGGTCCTACCACAGGCCACGCTCAGTTAAAGAGAATCTTTGTCTGACAGCTGAGGTGTGTGTGTGATTAACTGGACCTCCTGTGTCTGGGTAGAGACAGAGCAACAGACAGGCCTCGTAACTCAGGTGTTCCCATTCCCCACCCTGTCACTGGCTGCAAATGCCAAGACCTGTAAATCCAATGGAGATTTAAAGGCAGCGAACCGGGAGAGCAGATGGTGAGACATACTTTATGAATATCCTGAATTACACAAGATTCAAGGATCCGTGACTGCTTTTATTGCAAAACACGACTGGTACGGAGGTGACAATCGGTGAAAGGTGAGGAATATGATCTTATCAATCAAGCTCATAATTGCGTTTGTAGCTGATTATGAATAAATAAATACAGGGGTAAACAGATGAACCAGTATTTCATTCCCATTGCAGAACTGTCTCTCAGAGTGGTCAGTCTAATGTGTTTCTTCTCTCCTGTGTTCCACTTCAGCGGCCGCTCACATGAGGAACATGTCTAATAAGTAGCAGACCGTGTTGTTGTGACCTGGGTCTATATATAGAGGTTCCTGTATCTGCCCAGGGCCTGGGGCTCATCTAGTCAGCCTGGCCCACAGAGATCTAACCCTGGGTTTACCATGCAAGGCAGCCCAGTGTGCGGCATGCAGGGAAAGATAATGTCAAACACATGTAGAGGGAAAATGCTTTACACTGAAGGAGAACCAAAATGTTTCATCTTTTAAGTGATAATTATTCTACCCTAACTCTGCCCTTCTCTATGTGGGTCTTTGTTGTAATATAGTATATGTCAGTTCACAAGACAGTCATGAAATTAAAGGACAGTGTAATCAATTTGATTTCCCCATGTTAAGGATAAATGACTAATTAGTGATTTTTTGTGTGTATGTGTGCGTAGGTGCAATTCTATTGTGGGTACCAAGAAGCCCTCACAAGGATAGTAAAACAAGGACAATTTGGATAGGTGGGGACATTTCACTGGTCCCCACAAGGAAAAATGCTATTTTAGGCTCAGAGATTAAGTTTAGGGTTAGGTTTAGGGTTTGGGTTAGAAATTAGGATTAGGGTTAGGGTTAGAGGTTTGGGGTCAAGGTTAGGGAAAATGGGATTTTGAAAGGAAATCAATTGTTTGGTCCACACAAGGATAGTAAAACAAATGTGTGTGTGTGTGCGTGTACTCACATGCTTGTGTGTGTGTGTGTGTGTGTGTGTGTGTGTGTGTGTGTGTGTGTGGAGTCCATGGTACGACGTCGATGCCAGTGGCATAGGATGCGTCTCATCGTGCCAACTGCTCATATTTTCTTTGTAAACATTTGCAGCCAACCCCCTCACCAACATGGAGTAAATAGAACCAGGAGTCTGGGGGAAAGAGAGGTACTCTACGGGGGAAGCACAGAGGCCTGCCAATGGGGGAAAGGTCTTAGTACTTAGTCAGTATTGTACTGCATGTTAGTCAGTTTCATCTTGAACTACAGTAATCCAGGAATAGGAGTTTGCAGTGGGGATCACCTGAATCAAGCACACCTCTGTCCACTTCAAATGAACTGGAACACCCCAGTCTAAAAATAGTACTTACTTACCTGAAATTATAAAGTGAGCACTGTGCTATTATTGAGTTCATACTGTAATGTCAAGCTAAAATATTGGACTGAGAAATCCATTCACTTCTGTAGTGTGCAGAGTCCGTCTTCCCCCTGTGTCTGCCCCTGCCTATTGCACCTCATGCCCTCACCACTTCCTCCCTGCTTTGAAGCCGGGTGCCCCTCTCTCCCGCAGCGACAGGACACCCCACATCCTGTGAGAGGCAGGAAGGAGCCCCACTCTCAGCCCCAGATGAAAATGCGTGCTCCAGGCTGCAGCCCTCCAGCCTTCCACCACTCACGCTCATCTAACGCTGATAACACAAGCACCATACTACCACGCTAATCATTCTCTAAGCTCAGAAGGAATTATCGCCTATTCTGTACACTGTGCAAAACTGCAGCTCTTTAAGACACTCAGAGAGCTCCAGCTCTCCAGGCTTTTTGAGGTGTACCTCCAGTGTATGGAGATCTCAACAGCTGACATCAATTTGAGTGAGCTGAGGTCCTCTTGGAATCTGTCTGCTCTGCCAGGCTTCAGTGAACGCTGTCCAGACCTCCATCAGCTGCACAGAACCAGTTGTACTTCTGCTCGCTGCACTGATAACCACATACAGATCAGGAATTTTGTTTCCAGTCTTTACAGTTTTCTCGCTCTAAATGCACAGCCAAAGAGGTCTGTTTGAGGTCAGCTCAGGGTTGGAATCTAGAGTTTGGGGGGCAGTCTGACATCTGGTATTGATGGTTGCTGAAGCTTTCAGAGTGATTCACCTCCAGTAGACTACAGGTGTTGTGAGAAATAGAGCATTTCATAGAGAAACATTTCAAAATGTGTGTCTACTACAACATTGACAGATAAGAAAGGGCTGGGTTGTCTCAAGTTCAAATTTAGTTGTTTTCATCATCAAATCTTTGCAAATTAACTTTATATTCACCAAAACCTCACTCTTCACCACTTCACCAATTAGATAAGTTGTCAATTTATTATCTGGTGTAGTCATCTGTCTCACTGTGCTCCCATCATGCTCTAGTTTGAGGTCAAAGGGAGGCGTCCTCTAAACTCAGCCCCACCAAACCTACCTGGCTCTAACAAGTCACTTGTTTTGGACAGGGCTGTCAGAATGTCAGTACCCTGTTTTTCAATACCATGAAAACAGGCCAGGTCAACCATCCAACCCAGACAGCATTGGATGCAGTGCAGAAGTCTGGGAGCGCTGGCAAGGGGGACAGGTACACACCACTCCCAGGCCAGCAGTTACAGTACAGCAGCTACAGTGCAGCAGTTACAGTACAGCAGCTACAGTACAGCAGTTACAGTACAGCAGCTACAGTACAGCAGTTACAGTACAGCAATTACAGTACAGCAGTTACAGTACAGTAGTTACAGTACAGCAGCTGCAGTACAGCAGCTACAGTACAGCAGTTACAGTACAGCAGCTACAGTACAGCAGCTACAGTACAGCAGTTACAGTACAGCAGCTACAGTACAGCAGCTACAGTACAGCAGTTACAGTACAGCAGTTACAGTACAGCAGCTACAGTACAGCAGTTACAGTACAGCAGTTATAGTCTCAGCAGTTATAGTTCAGCAGTTACAGTACACAGCAGTTAGCAGTACAGCAGTTACAGTACAGCAGTTACAGTACAGCAGCTACAGTACAGCAGTTACAGTACAGCAGTTACAGTACAGCAGCAGTTACAGTACAGCAGCAAACAGTACAGCAGTTACAGTACAGCAGCTACAGTACAGCAGTTACAGTACAGCAGTTACAGTACAGCAGCTACAGTACAGCAGCTACAGTACAGCAGCTACAGCACACAGTTACAGTAGCAACAGTACAGCAGCTACAGTACAGCAGTTACAGTACAGCAGTTACAGTACAGCAGTTACAGTACAGCAGTTACAGTACAGCAGCTACAGTACAGCAGTTACAGTACAGCAGTTACAGTACAGCAGCTACAGTACAGCAGTTACAGTACAGCAGAAACAGTACAGCAGTTACAGTACAGCAGCTACAGTACAGCAGCTACAGTACAGCAGTTACAGTTCAGCAGTTACAGTACAGCAGTTACAGTACAGCAGCTACAGTACAGCAGTTACAGTACAGCAGCACAGTACAGCAGTTACAGTACAGCAGTTACAGTACAGCAGCTACAGTACAGCAGTTACAGTACAGCAGTTACAGTACAGCAGCTACAGTACAGCAGTTACAGTACAGCAGTTACAGTACAGCAGCTACAGTACAGCAGTTATAGTACAGCAGCTACAGTACAGCAGTTACAGTACAGCAGTTACAGTACAGCAGTTACAGTACAGCAGTTACAGTACAGCAGTTACAGTACAGTACAGTACAGCAGTTACAGTACATCAGTTACAGTACAGCAGCTACAGTACAACAGTTACAGTACAGCAGCTACAGTACAGCAGCTACAGTACAGCAGTTATAGTACAGCAGTTACAGTACAGCAGCTACAGTACAGCAGTTACAGTACAGCAGTTACAGTACAGCAGTTACAGTACAGCAGCTACAGTACAGCAGTTGTAGTACAGCAGCTACAGTACACAGCTACAGTACAGCAGCTACAGTACAGCAGTTACAGTACAGCAGCTACAGTACAGCAGTTACAGTACAGCAGTTACAGTACAGCAGCTACAGTACAGCAGCTACAAGTACAGCAGTTACAGTACACAGTTACTAGTTACAGTACAGCAGCCACAGTACAGCAGCTACAGTACAGCAGTTACAGTACAGCAGTTATAGTTCAGCAGTTACAGTACAGCAGCTACAGTACAGCAGTTACAGTACAGCAGCTACAGTACAGCAGTTACAGTACAGCAGTTACAGTACAGCAGCTACAGTACAGCAGTTACAGTACAGCAGCTACAGTACAGCAGCTACAGTACAGCAGTTACAGTACAGCAGTTACAGTACAGCAGATTGTAATACAGCAGTTACAGTACAGCAGCTACAGTACAGCAGCTACAATACAGCAGATTACAGCAGCTACAGTACAGTTACAGTACAGCAGCTACAGTACAGCAGCTACAGTACAGCAGTTATAGTACAGCAGTTACAGTACAGCAGCTACAGTACAGTAGTTACAGTACAGCAGTTACAGTACAGCAGTTACAGTACACAGTTACAGTACAGCAGCTACAGTACAGCAGTTATAGTACAGCACTTACAGTACAGCAGCTACAGTACAGCAGTTACAGTAAAGCAGTTACAGTACAGCAGCGACAGTACAGCAGTTACAGTACAGCAGTTAAAGTACAGCAGCTACAGTACAGCAGTTACAGTACAGCAGTTACAGTACAGCAGCTATAGTACAGCAGCTACAGTACAGCAGTTACAGTACAGCAGTTACAGTACAGCAGCTATAGTACAGCAGTTACTGTCCAGCAGCTACAGTACAGCAGTTATAGTACAGCAGCTACAGTACAGCAGCTAGTACAGCAGTACAGCAGTTACAGTACAGCAGTTACAGTACAGCAGCAACAGTACAGCAGTTACAGTACAGCAGTTACAGTACAGCAGCTACAGTACAGCAGTTACAGTACAGCAGCTACAGTACATCAGCTACAGTACAGCAGTTATAGTACAGCAGTTACAGTACAGCAGCTACAGTACAGCAGTTACAGTACAGCAGAAACAATACAGCAGTTACAGTACAGCAGCTACAGTACAGCAGTTACAGTACAGCAGTTATAGTTCAGCAGTTACAGTACAGCAGTTACAGTACAGCAGCTACAGTACAGCAGTTACAGTACAGCAGCTACAGTACAGCAGTTATAGTACAGCAGTTACAGTACAGCAGCAAACAGTACAGCAGTTACAGTACACCAGTTACAGTACAGCAGCTACAGTACAGCAGTTACAGCACTACAGTACAGCAGCTACAGTACAGCAGTTACAGTACAGCAGTTACAGTACAGCAGTACAGCAGACAGTACAGCAGTTACAGTACAGCAGTTACAGTACAGCAGCTACAGTACAGCAGTACAGCAGTTACAGTACATCAGCTACAGTACAGCAGTTATAGTACAGCAGTTACAGTACAGCAGCTACAGTACAGCAGTTAAAGTACAGCAGAAACAATACAGCAGTTACAGTACAGCAGCTACAGTACAGCAGTTACAGTACAGCAGCTACAGTACACAAGTTACAGTACAGCAGCTACAGTACAGCAGTTGTAGTACAGCACTTACAGTACACCAGCTACAGTACAGCAGCTACAGTACAGCAGTTACAGTACAGCAGTTACAGTACAGCAGTTACAGTACACAGTTACAGTACAGCAGCTACAGTACAGCAGTTGTAGTACAATGCAGCACTTACAGTACACCAGCTACAGTACAGCAGCTACAGTACAGCAGCTACAGTACAGCAGTTATAGTTCAGCAGTTACAGTACACTAGTTACAGTACAGCAGTTACAGTACAGCAGCTACAGTACAACAGTTACAGTACAGAAGCTACAGTACAGCAGCTACAGTACAGCAGTTATAGTACAGCAGTTACAGTACAGCAGCTACAGTACAGCAGTTACAGTACAGCAGCTACAGTACAGCAGTTACAGTACAGCAGCTACAGTACAGCAGTTATAGTACAGCACTTACAGTACAGCAGCTACAGCACAGCAGTTACAGTACAGCAGTTACAGTACACCAGTTACAGTACAGCAGCTACAGTACAGAAGCTACAGTACAGCAGCTACAGTACAGCAGTTATAGTACAGCAGTTACAGTACAGCAGCTACAGTACAGCAGTTACAGTACAGCAGCTACAGTACAGCAGTTATAGTACAGCAGTTAGCAGTTACAGTACAGCAGTTACAGTACAGCAGTTACAGTACAGCAGCTACAGTACAACAGTTACAGTACAGCAGCTACAGTACAGCAGCTACAGTACAGCAGTTACAGTACAGCAGTTATAGTTCAGCAGTTACAGTCCAGCAGCTACAGTACAACAGTTACAGTACAGCAGTTACAGTACAGCAGCTACAGTACAGCAGTTACAGTACAGCAGCTACAGTACAGCAGTTACAGTACAGCAGTTACAGTACAGCAGCTACAGTACAGCAGCTACAGTACAGCAGTTACAGTACAGCAGCTACAGTACAGCAGTTAGCAGTTACAGTACAGCAGTTACAGTACAGCAGTTACAGTACAGCAGCTACAGTACAGCAGTTACAGTACAGCAGTTACAGTACAGCAGCTACAGTACAGCAGCTACAGTACAGCAGTTACAGTACAGCAGTTACAGTACAGCAGCTACAGTACAGCAGTTACAGTACAGTACAGCAGCTACAGTACAGCAGTTACAGTACAGCAGTTACAGTACAGCAGCTACAGTACAGTACAGCAGTTACAGTACAGCAGTTACAGTACAGCAGCTACAGTACAGCAGTTACAGTACAGCAGAAATACACCAGTTACAGTTACAGTTACAGTACAGCAGCTACAGTACAGCAGTTATAGTACAGCAGTTACAGCACCAGCAGCTACAGTACAGCAGTTACAGTACAGCAGTTACAGTACAGCAGCTACAGTACAGCAGTTACAGTACAGCAGCTACAGTACAGCAGCTACAGTACAGCAGTTACAGTACAGCAGTTACAGTTCAGCCAGCAGCAGTACAGCAGTTACAGTACAGCAGTTACAGTACAGCAGCTACAGTACAGCAGTTACAGTACAGCAGCTACAGTACAGCAGTTACAGTACAGCAGTTACAGTACAGCAGTTACAGTACAGCAGTTACAGTACAGCAGTTACAGTACAGCAGTACAGCAGCTACAGTACAGCAGCTACAGTACAGCAGATATAGTACAGCAGCTACAGTACAACAGTTACAGTACAGCAGCTACAGTACAGCAGCTACAGTACAGCAGTTATAGTACATCAGTTACAGTACAGCAGCTACAGTACAGTAGTTACAGTACAGCAGTTACAGTACAGCAGTTACAGTACACCAGTTACAGTACAGCAGCTACAGTACACCAGTTACAGTACAGCAGCTTACAGTACAGCAGCTACAGTACAGCAGTTACAGTAAAGCAGTTACAGTACAGCAGCGACAGTACAGCAGTTATAGTACAGCAGTTAAAGTACAGCAGCTACAGTACAGCAGTTACAGTACAGCAGTTACAGTACAGCAGCTATAGTACAACAGCTACAGTACAGCAGTTACAGTACAGCAGTTACAGTACAGCAGCTATAGTACAGCAGTTACAGTCCAGCAGCTACAGTACAGCAGTTGTGGTACAGCGCAGCCACAGTACAGCAGCTACAGTACAGCAGTTATAGTACAGCAGTTACAGTACAGCAGCACAGTACAGCAGTTACAGTACAGCAGTTACAGTACAGCAGCTACAGTACAGCAGTTACAGTACAGCAGCTACAGTACATCAGCTACAGTACAGCAGTTATAGTACAGCAGTTACAGTACAGCAGCTACAGTACAGCAGTTACAGTACAGCAGAAACAGTACAGCAGCAGCTACAGTACAGCAGCTACAGTACAGCAGCTACAGTACAGCAGTTATAGTACAGCAGTTACAGTACAGCAGTTACAGTACAGCAGCTACAGTACACAGTTAGTACAGCAGCTACAGTACAGCAGTTACAGTACACCAGTTACAGTACAGCAGCAAACAGTACAGCAGTTACAGTACACCAGTTACAGTACAGCAGCTACAGTACAGCAGTTACAGTACAGCAGCTACAGTACAGCAGCTACAGTACAGCAGCTACAGTACAGCAGTTACAGTACAGCAGTTACAGTACAGCAGTTACAGTACAGCAGTTACAGTACAGCAGCTACAGTACAGCACAGTACAGCAGTTACAGTACAGCAGCTACAGTACAGCAGCAGCTACAGTACAGCAGTTACAGTACAGCAGCTACAGTACAGCAGTTACAGTACAGCAGCTACAGTACAGCAGTTACAGTACAGCAGCTACAGTACAGCAGTTACAGTACAGCAGCTTACAGTACACAAGTTACAGTACAGCAGCTACAGTACAGCAGTTACTGTCCAGCAGCTACAGTACAGCAGTTGTAGTACAGCGGCTACAGTACAGCAGCTACAGTACAGAAGCTACAGTACAGCAGTTACAGTACACCAGTTACAGTACAGCAGCTACAGTACAGCAGTTGTAGTACAGCACTTACAGTAAACCAGCTACAGTACAGCAGCTACAGTACAGCAGTTACAGTACAGCAGTTATAGTTCAGCAGTTACAGTACAGAAGTTACAGTACAGTAGTTACAGTACAGCAGCTACAGTACAACAGTTACAGTACAGCAGCTACAGTACAGCAGCTACAGTACAGCAGTTATAGTACAGCAGTTACAGTACAGCAGTTACAGTACAGCAGTTACAGTACAGCAGCTACAGTGAAGCAGTTACAGTACAGCAGTTACAGTACAGCAGCTACAGTACAGCAGTTACAGTACAGCAGTTACAGTACAGCAGCTACAGTACAGCAGTTACAGTACAGCAGTTACAGCAGTTACAGCAGCTACAGTACAGCAGTTACAGTTACAGTAAACCAGCTACAGTACAGCAGCTTACAGTACAGCAGTTACAGTACAGCAGCTACAGTACAGCAGCTACAGTACAGCAGTTACAGTACAGCAGCTACAGTACAGCAGCTACAGCAGCTTACAGTACAGCAGTTACAGTTACAGTACAGTCAGTTACAGTACAGCAGCTACAGTACAGCAACAGTACAGCAGTTACAGTACAGCAGCTACAGCACAGCAGTTACAGTACAGCAGCTACAGTACAGCAGTTACAGTACAGCATTACAGTACAGTTACAGTACAGCAGCTACAGTACAGCAGCTACAGTACAGCAGTTACAGTACAGCAGCTACAGTACAGCAGCTACAGTACAGCAGTTACAGTACACCAGTTACAGTACAGCAGCTACAGTTACAGCAGCTACAGTACAGCAGTTACAGTACAGCAGTTACAGTACAGCAGCTACAGTACAGCAGTACAGCAATACAGCAGTTACAGTACAGCAGCTACAGTACAGCAGCTACAGTACAGCAGATATAGTTACAGCAGCTACAGTACAGCAGTTACAGTACAGCAGCTACAGTACAGCAGCTACAGTACAGCAGTTATAGTACAGCAGTTACAGTACAGCAGCTACAGTACAGCAGTTACAGTACAGCAGTTACAGTACAGCAGCTACAATACACCAGTTACAGTACAGCAGCTACAGTACAGCACCTACCGTACAGCAGCTACAGTACAGCAGTTACAGTACAGCAGTTATAGTTCAGCAGTTACAGTCCAGCAGCTACAGTACAACAGTTACAGTACAGCAGCTACAGTACAGCAGTTACAGTACAGCAGTTACAGTACAGCAGCTACAGTACAACAGTTACAGTACAGCAGCTACAGTACAGCAGCTACAGTACAGCAGTTATAGTACAGCAGTTACAGTACAGCAGATACAATACAGCAGTTACAGTACAGCAGCTACAGTACAGCAGCTACAATACAGCAGATATAGTACAGCAGCTACAGTACAACAGTTACAGTACAGCAGCTACAGTACAGCAGCTACAGTACAGCAGTTATAGTACATCAGTTACAGTACAGCAGCTACAGTACAGTAGTTACAGTACAGCAGTTACAGTACAGCAGTTACAGTACACCAGTTACAGTACAGCAGCTACAGTACAGCAGTTATAGTACAGCACTTAAAGTACAGCAGCTACAGTACAGCAGTTACAGTACAGCAGTTACAGTACAGCAGCTATAGTACAACAGCTACAGTACAGCAGTTACAGTACAGCAGCTACAGTACAGCAGTTACAGTACAGCAGTTACAGTACAGCAGTTACAGTACAGCAGCTACAGTACAGCAGCTACAGTACAGCAGCTACAGTACAGCAGTTACACTGTACAGCAGCTACAGTACAGCAGTTAGCTAGTACAGCAGTTACAGTACAGCAGCTACAGTACAGCAGTTACAGTACAGCAGCAGTACAGCAGTTACAGTACAGCAGCTACAGTACAGCAGTTACAGTACAGCAGTTACAGTACAGCAGTTACAGTACAGCAGCTACAGTACAGCAGTTACAGTACAGCAGTTACAGTACAGCAGCTACAGTACAGCAGTTACAGTACAGCAGTTACAGTACAGCAGCTACAGTACAGCAGCTACAGTACAGCAGTTACAGTACAGCAGTTACAGTACAGCAGCTACAGTACAGCAGTTACAGTACAGCAGTTACAGTACAGCAGTTACAGTTCAGCAGTTACAGTACAGCAGTTACAGTACAGCAGCTTACAGTACAGCAGTTACAGTACAGCAGCTACAGTACAGCAGCTACAGTACAGCAGTTATAGTACAGCAGTTACAGTACAGCAGCTACAGTACAGCAGTTACAGTACAGCAGTTACAATACAGCAGCTACAGTACAGCAGTTACAGTACAGCAGCTACAGTACAGCAGTTACAGTACAGCAGTTACAGTACAGCAGCTACAGTACAGCAGCTACAGTACAGCAGTTACAGTACAGCAGTTACAGTACAGCTACAGTACAGCAGCTATAGTACAGCAGCTACAGTACAGCAGTTACAGTACAGCAGCTACAGTACAGCAGCTACAGTACAGCAGTTACAGTACAGCACCTACCGTACAGCAGCTACAGTACAGCAGTTACAGTACAGCAGTTACAGTACAGCAGCTACAGTACAGCAGTTACAGTACAGCAGCTACAGTACAGCAGTTACAGTACAGCAGTTACAGTACAGCAGCTACAGTACAGTACAGCAGTACAGTACAGCAGTTACAGTACAGCAGCTACAGTACAGCAGCTTACAGTACAGCAGCTACAGTACAGCAGCTACAGTACACCAGCTAGTACAGCAGTTACAGTACAGCAGCTACAGTACAGTAGTTACAGTACAGCAGTTACAGTACAGCAGTTACAGTACACCAGTTACAGTACAGCAGCTACAGTACACCAGTTATAGTACAGCAGCTACAGTACAGCAGTTACAGTACAGCAGCTACAGTACAGCAGTTACAGTACAGCAGTTACAGTACAGCAGCTACAGTACAGCAGTTACAGTACAGCAGCTACAGTACAGCAGTTACAGTACAGCAGCTACAGTACAGCAGTTATAGTACAGCAGTTACAGTACAGCAGCTACAGTACAGCAGTTACAGTACAGCAGCTACAGTACAGCAGTTACAGTACAGCAGCTACAGTACAGCAGTTGTAGTACAGTACAGTACAGCACTTACAGTACAGCAGCTACAGTACAGCAGTTACAGTACAGCAGTTACAGTACAGCAGTTACAGTACAGCAGCTACAGTACAGTAGTTACAGTACAGTACAGTTACAGTACAGCAGTTACAGTACACCAGTTACAGTACAGCAGCTACAGCAGTACAGTACAGTTACAGTACAGCAGTTACAGTACAGCAGCTAAAGTACAGCAGCTACAGTACAGCAGTTACAGTACAGCAGCTACAGTACAGCAGTTACAGTACAGCAGTTACAGTACAGCAGCTACAGTACAGCAGTTACAGTACAGCAGTTACAGTACAGCAGCTACAGTACAGCAGTTACAGTACAGCAGTTACAGTACAGCAGTTACAGTACAGCAGCTATAGTACAGCAGTTACAGTACAGCAGTTACAGTACAGCAGCTACAGTACAGCAGTTACAGTACAGCAGCTACAGTACAGCAGTTACAGTACAGCAGTTACAGTACAGCAGCTACAGTACAGCAGTTACAGTACAGCAGTTACAGTACAGCAGCTACAGTACAGCAGTTACAGTACAGATACAGTACAGCAGCTACAGTACAGCAGTTACAGTACAGCAGTTACAGTACAGCAGCTACAGTACAGCAGTTACAGTACAGCAGTTACAGTACAGCAGTTACAGTACAGCAGCTACAGTACAGCAGTTACAGTACAGCAGTTACAGTACACCAGTTACAGTACAGCAGTTACAGTACAGCAGCTACAGTACAGCAGCTACAGTACAGCAGCAGTTACAGTACAGCAGTTATAGTACAGCAGTTACAGTACAGCAGCTACAGTACAGCAGTTACAGTACAGCAGCTACAGTACAGCAGTTACAGTACAGCAGTTACAGTACAGCAGCTACAGTACAGCAGTTACAGTACAGCAGCTACAGTACAGCAGCTACAGTACAGCAGCTACAGTACAGCAGTTACAGTACAGCAGCTACAGTACAGCACCTACAGTACAGCAGCTACAGTACAGCAGCTACAGTACAGCAGTTACAGTTCAGCAGTTACAGTACAGCAGCTACAGTACAGCAGTTACAGTACAGCAGTTACAGTACAGCAGCTACAGTACAGCAGTTACAGTACAGCAGCTACAGTACAGCACCTACAGTTACAGCAGCTACAGTACAGCAGTTACAGTACAGCAGTTACAGTACAGCAGTTACAGTCCAGCAGCTACAGTACAACAGTTACAGTACAGCAGCTACAGTACAGCAGTTACAGTACAGTACACAGTTACAGTACAGCAGCTACAGTACAGCAGTTACAGTACAGCAGCTACAGTACAGCAGCTACAGTACAGCAGTTACAGTACAGCAGTTACAGTACAGCAGATACAGTACAGCAGTTACAGTACAGCAGCTAGTACAGCAGCTACAGTACAGCAGTTACAGTACAGCAGCTACAATACAACAGTTACAGTACAGCAGCTACAGTACAGCAGCTACAGTACAGCAGTTATAGTACATCAGTTACAGTACAGCAGCTACAGTACAGTAGTTACAGTACAGCAGTTACAGTACAGCAGTTACAGTACACCAGTTACAGTACAGCAGCTACAGTACACCAAGCAGTTACAGTACAGCACTTACAGTACAGCAGCTACAGTACAGCAGTTACAGTACAGCAGTTACAGTACAGCAGCTACAGTACAGCAGTTATAGTACAGCACTTAAGTACAGCAGTTACAGTACAGCAGTACAGTACAGCAGTTACAGTACAGCAGTTACAGTACAGCAGCTACAGTACAGCAACAGTACAGTACAGCAGTACAGTACAGCAGTTACAGTACAGCAGCTACAGTACAGCAGTTACAGTACAGCAGTTACTGTCCAGCAGCTACAGTACAGCAGTTGCAGCTACAGTACAGCAGCAGCAGTTACAGTACAGCAGCTACAGTACAGCAGTTATAGTACAGCAGTTACAGTACAGCAGCAACAGTACAGCAGTTACAGTACAGCAGTTACAGTACAGCAGCTACAGTACAACAGTTACAGTACAGCAGCTACAGTACATACTTACAGTACAGCAGTTATAGTACAGCAGTTACAGTACAGCAGCTACAGTACAGCAGTTACAGTACAGCAGAAAAAATACAGCAGTTACAGTACAGCAGCTACAGTACAGCAGTTACAGTACAGCAGTTATAGTTCAGCAGTTACAGTACAGCAGTTACAGTACAGCAGCTACAGTACAACAGTTACAGTACAGCAGCTACAGTACAGCAGTTATAGTACAGCAGTTACAGTACAGCAGCAAACAGTTAGCAGTACAGTAGTTACAGTACAGCAGCTACAGTACAACAGTTACAGTACAGCAGCTACAGTACAGCAGCTACAGTACAGCAGTTATAGTACAGCAGTTACAGTACAGCAGTTACAGTACAGCAGTTACAGTACAGCAGCTACAGTGAAGCAGTTACAGTACAGCAGTTACAGTACAGCAGCTACAGTACAGCAGTTACAGTACAGCAGTTACAGTACAGCAGCTACAGTACAGCAGTTACAGTACACAAGTTACAGTACAGCAGCTACAGTACAGCAGTTGTAGTACAGCACTTACAGTACAGCAGTTACAGTACAGCAGTTACAGTACAGCAGATACAATACAGCAGTTACAGTACCGCAGCTACAGTACAGCAGCTACAGTACAGCAGTTACAATACATCAGTTACAGTACAGCAGCTACAGTACAGCAGTTACAGTACACCAGTTACAATACAGCAGCTACAGTACAGCAGTTATAGTACAACAGCTACAGTACAGCAGTTACAGTACAGCAGTTACAGTACAGCAGTTACAGTACAGCAGATACAATACAGCAGTTACAGTACCGCAGCTACAGTACAGCAGCTACAGTACAGCAGATATAGTACAGCAGCTACAGTACAACAGTTACAGTACAGCAGCTACAGTACAGCAGCTACAGTACAGCAGTTATAGTACAGCAGTTACAGTACAGCAGCTACAGTACAGCAGTTACAATACAGCAGTTACAGTACAGCAGCTACAATACACCAGTTACAGTACAGCAGCTACAGTACAGCACCTACCGTACAGCAGCTACAGTACAGCAGTTACAGTACAGCAGTTATAGTTCAGCAGTTACAGTCCAGCAGCTACAGTACAACAGTTACAATACAGCAGTTACAGTACAGCAGCTACAATACACCAGTTACAGTACAGCAGCTACAGTACAGCACCTACCGTACAGCAGCTACAGTACAGCAGTTACAGTACAGCAGTTATAGTTCAGCAGTTACAGTCCAGCAGCTACAGTACAACAGTTACAGTACAGCAGCTACAGTACAGCAGTTACAGTACAGCAGTTACAGTACAGCAGCTACAGTACAACAGTTACAGTACAGCAGCTACAGTACAGCAGCTACAGTACAGCAGTTATAGTACAGCAGTTACAGTACAGCAGATACAATACAGCAGTTACAGTACAGCAGCTACAGTACAGCAGCTACAATACAGCAGATATAGTACAGCAGCTACAGTACAACAGTTACAGTACAGCAGCTACAGTACAGCAGCTACAGTACAGCAGTTATAGTACATCAGTTACAGTACAGCAGCTACAGTACAGTAGTTACAGTACAGCAGTTACAGTACAGCAGTTACAGTACACCAGTTACAGTACAGCAGCTACAGTACACCAGTTATAGTACAGCACTTACAGTACAGCAGCTAAAGTACAGCAGTTACAGTAAAGCAGTTACAGTACAGCAGCGACAGTACAGCAGTTATAGTACAGCACTTAAAGTACAGCAGCTACAGTACAGCAGTTACAGTACAGCAGTTACAGTACAGCAGCTATAGTACAACAGCTACAGTACAGCAGTTACAGTACAGCAGTTACAGTACAGCAGCTATAGTACAGCAGTTACTGTCCAGCAGCTACAGTACAGCAGTTGTAGTACAGCGGCTACAGTACAGCAGCTACAGTACAGCAGTTATAGTACAGCAGTTACAGTACAGCAGCAACAGTACAGCAGTTACAGTACAGCAGTTACAGTACAGTACAGCAGCTACAGTACAACAGTTACAGTACAGCAGCTACAGTACATCAGCTACAGTACAGCAGTTATAGTACAGCAGTTACAGTACAGCAGCTACAGTACAGCAGTTACAGTACAGCAGAAAAAATACAGCAGTTACAGTACAGCAGCTACAGTACAGCAGTTACAGTACAGCAGTTATAGTTCAGCAGTTACAGTACAGCAGTTACAGTACAGCAGCTACAGTACAACAGTTACAGTACAGCAGCTACAGTACAGCAGTTATAGTACAGCAGTTACAGTACAGCAGCAAACAGTACAGCAGTTACAGTACACCAGTTACAGTACAGCAGCTACAGTACAGCAGTTGTAGTACAGCGGCTACAGTACAGCAGCTACAGTACAGCAGTTATAGTACAGCAGTTACAGTACAGCAGCGACAGTACAGCAGTTACAGTACAGCAGTTACAGTACAGCAGCTACAGTACAACAGTTACAGTACAGCAGCTACAGTACATCAGCTACAGTACAGCAGTTATAGTACAGCAGTTACAGTACAGCAGCTACAGTACAGCAGTTAAAGTACAGCAGAAACAATACAGCAGTTACAGTACAGCAGCTACAGTACAGCAGTTACAGTACAGCAGCTACAGTACACAAGTTACAGTACAGCAGCTACAGTACAGCAGTTGTAGTACAGCACTTACAGTACACCAGCTACAGTACAGCAGCTACAGTACAGCAGTTACAGTACAGCAGCTACAGTACAGCAGTTACAGTACACAAGTTACAGTACAGCAGCTACAGTACAGCAGTTGTAGTACAGCACTTACAGTACACCAGCTACAGTACAGCAGCTACAGTACAGCAGCTACAGTACAGCAGTTATAGTTCAGCAGTTACAGTACACTAGTTACAGTACAGCAGTTACAGTACAGCAGCTACAGTACAACAGTTACAGTACAGAAGCTACAGTACAGCAGCTACAGTACAGCAGTTATAGTACAGCAGTTACAGTACAGCAGCTACAGTACAGCAGTTACAGTACAGCAGCTACAGTACAGCAGTTACAGTACAGCAGCTACAGTACAGCAGTTATAGTTACAGTACAGCAGCTACAGCACAGCAGTTACAGTACAGCAGTTACAGTACACCAGTTACAGTACAGCAGCTACAGTACAGAAGTTATAGTACAGCAGCTACAGTACATCAGTTACAGTACAGCAGTTACAGTAAACCAGCTTACAGTACAGCAGCAGTTACAGTACAGCAGTTATAGTTCAGTTACAGTACAGTAGTTACAGTACAGCAGCTACAGTACAACAGTTACAGTACAGCAGCTACAGTACAGCAGCTACAGTACAGCAGCTATAGTACAGCAGTTACAGTACAGCAGCTACAGTACAGCAGTTACAGTACAGCAGTTACAGTACAGCAGCTACAGTGAAGCAGTTACAGTACAGCAGTTACAGTACAGCAGCTACAGTACAGCAGTTATAGTACAGCAGTTACAGTACAGCAGCTACAGTTACAGTACAGCAGCTTACAGTACAGCAGTTACAGTACACCAGTTACAGTACAACAGCAGCTACAGTACAGCAGTTATAGTACAGCCAACAGCTACAGTACAGCAGTTACAGTACAGCAGTTACAGTACAGCAGATTACAGCAGTTACAGTACAGCAGCTACAGTACAGCAGCTACAGTACAGCAGATATAGTACAGCAGCTACAGTACAACAGTTACAGTACAGCAGCTACAGTACAGCAGCTACAGTACAGCAGTTATAGTACAGCAGTTACAGTACAGCAGCTACAGTACAGCAGTTACAATACAGCAGTTACAGTACAGCAGCTACAATACACCAGTTACAGTACAGCAGCTACAGTACAGCACCTACCGTACAGCAGCTACAGTACAGCAGTTACAGTACAGCAGTTATAGTTCAGCAGTTACAGTCCAGCAGCTACAGTACAACAGTTACAGTACAGCAGCTAGCTACAGCAGTTACAGTACAGCAGTTACAGTACAGCAGCTACAGTACAACAGTTACAGTACAGCAGCTACAGTACAGCAGCTACAGTACAGCAGTTATAGTACAGCAGTTACAGTACAGCAGATACAATACAGCAGTTACAGTACAGCAGCTACAGTACAGCAGCTACAATACAGCAGATATAGTACAGCAGCTACAGTACAACAGTTACAGTACAGCAGCTACAGTACAGCAGCTACAGTACAGCAGTTATAGTACATCAGTTACAGTACAGCAGCTACAGTACAGTAGTTACAGTACAGCAGTTACAGTACAGCAGTTACAGTACACCAGTTACAGTACAGCAGCTACAGTACACCAGTTATAGTACAGCACTTACAGTACAGCAGCTAAAGTACAGCAGTTACAGTAAAGCAGTTACAGTACAGCAGCGACAGTACAGCAGTTATAGTACAGCACTTAAAGTACAGCAGCTACAGTACAGCAGTTACAGTACAGCAGTTACAGTACAGCAGCTATAGTACAACAGCTACAGTACAGCAGTTACAGTACAGCAGTTACAGTACAGCAGCTATAGTACAGCAGTTACTGTCCAGCAGCTACAGTACAGCAGTTGTAGTACAGCGGCTACAGTACAGCAGCTACAGTACAGCAGTTATAGTACAGCAGTTACAGTACAGCAGCAACAGTACAGCAGTTACAGTACAGCAGTTACAGTACAGCAGCTACAGTACAACAGTTACAGTACAGCAGCTACAGTACATCAGCTACAGTACAGCAGTTATAGTACAGCAGTTACAGTACAGCAGCTACAGTACAGCAGTTACAGTACAGCAGTTACAGCAGTTACAGTACAGCAGCTACAGTACAGCAGTTACAGTACAGCAGTTATAGTTCAGCAGTTACAGTACAGCAGTTACAGTACAGCAGCTACAGTACAACAGTTACAGTACAGCAGCTACAGTACAGCAGTTATAGTACAGCAGTTACAGTACAGCAGCAAACAGTACAGCAGTTACAGTACACCAGTTACAGTACAGCAGCTACAGTACAGCAGTTATAGTACAGCAGCTACAGTACAGCAGCTACAGTACAGCAGTTACAGTACAGCAGTTACAGTACAGCAGCTACAGTACAGCAGTTACAGTACAGCAGTTACAGTACAGCAGCTACAGTACAGCAGTTACAGTACAGCAGCTACAGTACATCAGCTACAGTACAGCAGTTACAGTACAGCAGCTACAGTACAGCAGTTAAAGTACAGCAGAAACAATACAGCAGTTACAGTACAGCAGCTACAGTACAGCAGTTACAGTACAGCAGCTACAGTACACAAGTTACAGTACAGCAGCTACAGTACAGCAGTTGTAGTACAGCACTTACAGTACACCAGCTACAGTACAGCAGCTACAGTACAGCAGTTACAGTACAGCAGCTACAGTACAGCAGTTACAGTACACAAGTTACAGTACAGCAGCTACAGTACAGCAGTTGTAGTACAGCACTTACAGTACACCAGCTACAGTACAGCAGCTACAGTACAGCAGCTACAGTACAGCAGTTATAGTTCAGCAGTTACAGTACACTAGTTACAGTACAGCAGTTACAGTACAGCAGCTACAGTACAACAGTTACAGTACAGAAGCTACAGTACAGCAGCTACAGTACAGCAGTTATAGTACAGCAGTTACAGTACAGCAGCTACAGTACAGCAGTTACAGTACAGCAGCTACAGTACAGCAGTTACAGTACAGCAGCTACAGTACAGCAGTTATAGTACAGCACTTACAGTACAGCAGCTACAGCACAGCAGTTACAGTACAGCAGTTACAGTACACCAGTTACAGTACAGCAGCTACAGTACAGAAGTTATAGTACAACAGCTACAGTACATCAGTTACAGTACAGCAGTTACAGTAAACCAGCTACAGTACAGCAGCTACAGTACAGCAGTTACAGTACAGCAGTTATAGTTCAGAAGTTACAGTACAGTAGTTACAGTACAGCAGCTACAGTACAACAGTTACAGTACAGCAGCTACAGTACAGCAGCTACAGTACAGCAGTTATAGTACAGCAGTTACAGTACAGCAGCTACAGTACAGCAGTTACAGTACAGCAGTTACAGTACAGCAGCTACAGTGAAGCAGTTACAGTACAGCAGTTACAGTACAGCAGCTACAGTACAGCAGTTATAGTACAGCAGTTACAATACATCAGTTACAGTACAGCAGCTACAGTACAGCAGTTACAGTACACCAGTTACAATACAGCAGCTACAGTACAGCAGTTATAGTACAACAGCTACAGTACAGCAGTTACAGTACAGCAGTTACAGTACAGATACAATAGTTACAGTACCGCAGCTACAGTACAGCAGCTACAGTACAGCAGATATTACAGCAGCTACAGTACAACAGTTACAGTACAGCAGCTACAGTACAGCAGCTACAGTACAGCAGTTATAGTACAGCAGTTACAGTACAGAAGCTACAGTAGTTACAATACAGCAGTTACAGTACAGCAGCTACAATACACCAGTTACAGTACAGCAGCTACAGTACAGCACCTACCGTACAGCAGCTACAGTACAGCAGTTACAGTACAGCAGTTATAGTTCAGCAGTTACAGTCCAGCAGCTACAGTACAACAGTTACAGTACAGCAGCTACAGTACAGCAGTTACAGTACAGCAGTTACAGTACAGCAGCTACAGTACAACAGTTACAGTACAGCAGCTACAGTACAGCAGCTACAGTACAGCAGTTATAGTACAGCAGACAGTACAGCAGATACAATACAGCAGTTACAGTACAGCAGCTACAGTTACAGTACAGCAGATATAGTACAGCAGCTACAGTACAACAGTTACAGTACAGCAGCTACAGTACAGCAGCTACAGTACAGCAGTTATAGTACATCAGTTACAGTACAGCAGCTACAGTACAGTAGTTACAGTACAGCACTTAAAGTACAGCAGCTACAGTACAACAGCTACAGTACAGCAGTTACAGTACAGCAGTTACAGTACAGCAGCTATAGTACAGCAGTTACTGTCCAACAGCTACAGTACAGCAGTTACAGTACAGCAGTTACAGTACATCAGTTATAGTACAACATCTACAGTATAGCAGTTACAGTACAGCAGTTACAGTACAGCAGTTACAGTACACCAGTTACAGTACAGCAGCTACAGTACACCAGTTAAAGTACAGCAGCTACAGTACAGCAGCTACAGTACAGCAGTTATAGTACAGCAGCTACAGTACAGCAGTTACAGTACAGCAGCTACAGTACAGCAGTTACATACAGTACAGCAGCTATAGTACAACAGCTACAGTACAGCAGTTACAGTACAGCAGTTACAGTACAGCAGTTATAGTACAGCAGTTACAGTACAGCAGCTACAGTACAGCAGTTACAGTACAGCAGTTACAGTAGTACAGCAGCTACAGTACAGCAGTTATAGTACAGCAGCTACAGTACATCAGCTACAGTACAGCAGCTACAGTACAGCAGTTATAGCACAGCAGTTACAGTACAGCAGATACAGTACAGCAGCTACAGTACAGCAGCTACAGTACAGCAGTTACAGTACAGCAGCTACAGTACAGCAGCTACAGTACAGCAGTTATAGTACAACAGCTATAGTACAGCAGTTATAGTACAGCAGCTACAGTACAGAAGCTACAGTACAGCAGTTACAGTACAGCAGCTACAGTACAGCAGCTACAGTACAGCAGCTACAGTACAGCAGTTATAGTACAGCAGCTACAGTACAGCAGCTACAGTACAGCAGTTACAGTACAGCAGTTATAGTACAGCAGCTCCAGTACAGCAGTTATAGTACAGCAGCTACAGTACAGCAGTTATAGTACAGCAGCTACAGTACAGCAGTTATAGTACAGCAGTTACAGTACAGCAGTTACAGTACAGCAGCTACAGTACAGCAGTTATAGTACAGCAGTTACAGTACAGCAGATACAATACAGCAGTTACAGTACAGCAGCTACAGTACAGCAGCTACAATACAGCAGATATAGTACAGCAGCTACAGTACAACAGTTACAGTACAGCAGCTACAGTACAGCAGCTACAGTACAGCAGTTATAGTACATCAGTTACAGTACAGCAGCTACAGTACAGTAGTTACAGTACAGCAGTTACAGTACAGCAGTTACAGTACACCAGTTACAGTACAGCAGCTACAGTACACCAGTTATAGTACAGCACTTACAGTACAGCAGCTAAAGTACAGCAGTTACAGTAAAGCAGTTACAGTACAGCAGCGACAGTACAGCAGTTATAGTACAGCACTTAAAGTACAGCAGCTACAGTACAGCAGTTACAGTACAGCAGTTACAGTACAGCAGCTATAGTACAACAGCTACAGTACAGCAGTTACAGTACAGCAGTTACAGTACAGCAGCTATAGTACAGCAGTTACTGTCCAACAGCTACAGTACAGCAGTTACAGTACAGCAGTTACAGTACATCAGTTATAGTACAACATCTACAGTACAGCAGTTACAGTACAGCAGTTACAGTACACCAGTTACAGTACAGCAGCTACAGTACACCAGTTAAAGTACAGCAGCTACAGTACAGCAGCTACAGTACAGCAGTTATAGTACAGCAGCTACAGTACAGCAGTTACAGTACAGCAGCTACAGTACAGCAGTTACATACAGTACAGCAGCTATAGTACAACAGCTACAGTACAGCAGTTACAGTACAGCAGTTACAGTACAGCAGTTATAGTACAGCAGTTACAGTACAGCAGCTACAGTACAGCAGTTACAGTACAGCAGTTACAGTACAGCAGCTACAGTACAGCAGTTATAGTACAGCAGCTACAGTACATCAGCTACAGTACAGCAGCTACAGTACAGCAGTTATAGCACAGCAGTTACAGTACAGCAGATACAGTACAGCAGCTACAGTACAGCAGCTACAGTACAGCAGTTACAGTACAGCAGCTACAGTACAGCAGCTACAGTACAGCAGTTATAGTACAACAGCTATAGTACAGCAGTTATAGTACAGCAGCTACAGTACAGAAGCTACAGTACAGCAGTTACAGTACAGCAGCTACAGTACAGCAGCTACAGTACAGCAGCTACAGTACAGCAGTTATAGTACAGCAGCTACAGTACAGCAGCTACAGTACAGCAGTTACAGTACAGCAGTTATAGTACAGCAGCTCCAGTACAGCAGTTATAGTACAGCAGCTACAGTACAGCAGTTATAGTACAGCAGCTACAGTACAGCAGTTATAGTACAGCAGTTACAGTACAGCAGTTACAGTACAGCAGCTACAGTACAGCAGTTACAGTACAGCAGCTACAGTACAGAAGCTACAGTACAGCAGTTACAGTACAGCAGCTACAGTACAGCAGCTACAGTACAGCAGTTATAGTACAGCAGCTACAGTACAGCAGCTACAGTACAGCAGTTACAGTACAGCAGTTATAGTACAGCAGCTACAGTACAGCAGTTATAGTACAGCAGCTACAGTACAGCAGTTATAGTACAACAGCTACAGTGCAGCAGTTATAGTACAGCAGCTACAGTACAGCAGTTATAGTACATCAGCTACAGTACAGCAGCTACAGTACAGCAGCTACAGTACAGCAGTTATAGTACAGCAGCTACAGTACAGCAGCTACAGTACAGCAGTTACAGTACAGCAGCTACAGTACAGTAGCTACAGTACAGCAGTTATAGTACAGCAGCTACAGTACAGCAGTTATAGATCAGCAGCTACAGTACAGCAGTTATAGTACAGCAGCTACAGTACAGCAGCTACAGTACAGCAGTTATAGCACAGTAGTTATAGTACAGCAGCTACAGTACAGCAGCTACAGTACAGCAGTTATAGCACAGTAGTTACAGTACATTAGCTACAGTACAGCAGTTACATACAGTACAGCAGCTACAGTACAGCAGCTAGAGTACAGCAGCAGCACTGACAACCCCAGTCACCACCAGGTTGGACAGAGCAAGTCTTGTTTATTTAACATGTTCATCTTCATATTTCTAAAGGCATAATATTAAATTGATGAAAAACGGCATTTTGCAGAGTGCCCACTTGAAACGGTGTGTTTTGCCTCCTAGTAATTAGCAGCCTCACACCCTCTGTCTCTGGGGACATTTCTCCAGAGATGCACTGTTTATTTACAAAAGACGAGCTTTAAGATTTTTCGAAGATTATTAATTCATGTGTGTGTGTGTGTGTGTGTATGTCACCACACCCAGAATCTGATGGGCCTCTGTCCTGCAGTAGGTGTGTGGAAGTTATGCTGCCACTGTCTAACTGGCGTTGTGGCCAAAGACTCATAAAGCCTGCTCCATGGGCCCTAAAACAGTTCCCCTACAGCACAGCTCCCGTCATGCAGCTCCAGCTCCCTCCAGCAACCACTGAGATAGTTTATTTTTGCCTGACTGTCAGGTGGAAGAGTTGAAGAGAGACTGGGGAGCGATTATTTATGCTTGATTGAATTCACATTTTTATTTTACAAACATAATAACTCATCAATCAACTACCTGGCAATGTTTGCTCTTCAAACTATACAGTATACCTTTACAGGACACACTGCGGTCACCTCACTTTCCTTCCAAGACTCACTCCTCATCCTGACTCCTTATCGTGATGACAAGCTGTTTTATAGTGAGCTGATCACATCATCTCTATCTGTCACGTTCACTTCATACAGTACACTACTCTCTCTGGCTCCCTCAGACAGTAAAAAATATCAGCTGTGGGAAGGAGTAGCACCTGAGAACTGGGCCGGCCGGCCAGCATTCAATATCTGCAGCGTCGGATGGACATGGACTGTATGGTGCAGCTTGGCACATGTAGTTACTGATATAGTATAGTGGGAGGGTCGTTATGTATTTACATTGGGTTGTGGTCTGGAGCTGGATGGATGGATCGTGTTGTGACTGAAGGCTCTGTAATGCAGGACTGGGGAAGGAAGCAGAGAGGAGACATCTAGTGGCCTTTTGTAACCTGAACACAGACAGGGTTTATTGGTTCTGCTGTCAGTGAATGTCAAGCTCTTTGGTGTCAACAAGTCATTGTATTTTCTAATCAGGCATACAGTAACAGCACCCACATTTTCCATTGACCTTTGTTCTCCTTTGGTTTTTGAGACCAATATTTTAAAAGCATACATCCTGTATGCAATTTGCAACTAGGTTACAGCAGATGTATATGGCCATACACAACATATGTGACTCCTCTCTGGTACTGGTGGCCCACCTTGGCTAAGGATGTGAGGGTTTATGTTTCCTCCTGTTCAGTGTGCGCCCAATGTAAGGCTCCTAGACACCTGCCTAGAGGGAAGTTACAGCCCCTCCCGGTTCCACAGCGGCCTTGATCACACCTGTCTGTGGACTTCCTTACTGATCTTCCTCCGTCACAGGGAAACACTACGATCCTGGTCGTTGTGGATCGGTTTTCTAAGTCCTGCCGTCTCCTCCCTTTGCCCGGTCTCCCTACGGCCCTACAGACTGCGGAGGCCCTGTTTACTCACGTCTTCTGGCACTACGGGGTCCCTGAGGACATAGTTTCTGATCGGAGTCCCCAGTTCACTTCTCGGGTTTGGAGGGCGTTCATGGAGTGTCTGGGGGTCTCGATCAGCCTGACCTCTGGTTTTCCCAGGAGAGTAATGGGCAGGTGGAGAGAGTGAATCAGGATGAATCAGGATCTGGGCAGGTTTCTGCAGTCGTATTGCCAGGACCGGCGTGGAGAGTGGGCGAGGTTCGTCCCATGGGCCGAGATGGCCCAGAATTCACTTCGCCACTCCTCCATGGACCTGTCGCCATTTCAGTGTGTGATGGGCTATCAGCCGGTCCTGGTCCCGTGGCATCAGAGTCAGACCGAGGCTCCTGCGGTGGGTGCAGCGCTCAAAGGAGACCTGGAGAGCCGTCCAGGAATCCCTGAAAGGGGCCGGTGGGCGACAGAAGGTGAGCGCAGACCGCCACCGGAGTGAGGCCCCCATGTTCGCACCGCGGGACAGGGTCTGGCTCTCGACCCGAAACCTGCCCCTCCACCTGCCCTGCCGGAAGCTGGGCCCGCGGTTTGTGGGGCCATTTAAAGTTCTGAGGAGAATAAACGAGGTGTGTTATAGGTTACAGCTCCCCTCTTACTATTGTATTAACCCCTCGTTTCATGTGTCTCTCCTCAGGTCGGTGGTAGCTGGTCCACTGCAGGACGTTAAGGTGCGGGAGGTCCCTCCGCTCCCCCTGGATATCGAGGGGGGTCCGGCGTAAACTGTACGTTCCATCCTGGACTCTAGTACCTCGTGGATTGGGAGGGGTACGGTCTGGAGGAGAGATGCTGGGTGCCGGTGGAGGACATCTTGGACCTCATCTCTGCTGAGTGAGTTTCACCGCCTCCATCCTGATCGCCCTGCGCCTCGCCCTCCGTGTCGTCCCTGCTAGCTGCCACCGATCCTTTTTCCTTTTCATTTGGTTATGTCTGTCTTGTGTTTCACCTGTGTTCTATTTGGGTAATTAGGAGGGGTATTTAAATCTCGCCATTTCCTCTGGGTTTTGTGCGGGATTGTTTCGTTTGCTGTCATTTAGTTTTGGGTTGCGTTTTTTGGGTTCTGTTGAACAGGTGGTTTTTCCCCGGACGGTGTCATGGTGGTTTGAGGCTACTGTTGTAGTCCTGTTTATCCTGTTCTTTGGACCTTGTTCATTAAACGCCCTTTTCGAAACTTGCTTTCTCCAGCGCCTGACTTCACACCCACATCTCCTTTTGGAGTTAGTTGACAATATTAATGTATCCAACAGCAACAATATAATTGGTGTACTGCTGTGAAACAAAGTACCCTTGCAAAATGCATAAAATAAGAATGCCGTTTTATAGCTTGTAAGTATGAGACGGAAAATGTCAAGTGCAGCCCTCCACAGTTAAAAGTATTCTAAATGGAATGGCTAATGTGTGCTATTATATCATACCTGACATCCAGTCAAACTAATCATCCTTCACAGTCAACCAGCAGGCTGAGTGACAAGGCATGTGCAGATAGGGGTGTTCTGACTCTCCCCTCCCCCCAGGCCTACACTCCCAGACAGGGGTGTTCTGACTCCCTCCTCCCCCCAGGCCTACACTCCCAGGCAGGGATGTTCTGACTCCCCCCTCCCCCCAGGCCTACACTACCAGGCAGGGGTGTTCTGACTCCCCCCTCCCCCCAGTTCTACACTTCCAGGCAGGGGTGTTCTGACTCCCCCCTCCCCCCAGGCCTACACTCCCAGGCAGGGGTGTTCTGACTCCCCTCCCCCAGGTCTACACTTCCAGGCAGGGGTGTTCTGACTCCCCCTCCCCCAGGCCTACACTCCCAGGCAGGGGTGTTCTGACTCCCCCTCCCCCAGGTCTACACTTCCAGGCAGGGGTGTTCTGACTCCCCCCTCCCCCCAGGTCTACACTTCCAGGCAGGGGTGTTCTGACTCCCCTCCCCAGGCCTACACTCCCAGGCAGGGGTGTTCTGACTCCCCTCCCCCAGGCCTACACTTCCAGGCAGGGGGTGTTCTGACTCCCCCTCCCCCAGGCCTACACTCCCAGGCAGGGTGTTCTGACTCCCCCCCCCAGGTCTACACTCCCAGGCAGGGGTGTTCTGACTCCCCCCTCCCCCAGGTCTACACTTCCAGGCAGGGTGTTCTGACTCCCCCCCCCCAGGCCTACACTCCCAGGCAGGGTGTTCTGACTCCCCTCCCCCAGGTCTACACTTCCAGGCAGGGGTGTTCTGACTCCCCCTCCCCCAGGCCTACACTCCCAGGCAGGGGTGTTCTGACTCCCCCTCCCCCAGGCCTACACTCCCAGGCAGGGGGTGTTCTGACTCCCCCTCCCCCAGGCCTACACTTCCAGGCAGGGTGTTCTGACTCCCCCTCCCCCAGGCCTACACTTCCAGGCAGGGGTGTTCTGACTCCCCCTCCCCCAGGTCTACACTTCCAGGCAGGGGTGTTCTGACTCCCCCTCCCCCAGGCCTACACTCCCAGGCAGGGGTGTTCTGACTCCGCCCTCCCCCAGGCCTACACTCCCAGGCAGGGGTGTTCTGACTCCCCCCCCCCCAGGCCTACACTCCCAGGCAGGGTGTTCTGACTCCCCTCCCCCCAGGCCTACACTCCCAGGCAGGGGTGTTCTGACTCCCCCTCCCCCAGGCCTACACACTCCCAGGCAGGGGTGTTCTGACTCCCCCTCCCCCCAGGCCTACACTCCCAGGCAGGGGTGTTCTGACTCCCCTCCCCCAGGCCTACACTCCCAGGCAGGGTGTTCTGACTCCCCTCCCCCAGGCCTACACTCCCAGGCAGGGGTGTTCTGACTCCCCCTCCCCCAGGCCTACACTTCCAGGCAGGGGTGTTCTGACTCCCCCAGGCCTCCCCCAGGCCTACACTCCCAGGCAGGGGTGTTCTGACTCCCCCCCCCCAGGTCTACACTTCCAGGCAGGGGTGTTCTGACTCCCCCTCCCCCAGGCCTACACTCCCAGGCAGGGTGTTCTGACTCCCCCTCCCCCCAGGCCTACACTCCCAGGCAGGGGTGTTCTGACTCCCCCCCCCCAGGCCTACACTCCCAGGCAGGGGGTGTTCTGACTCCCCCTCCCCCAGGCCTACACTCCCAGGCAGGGTGTTCTGACTCCCCCTCCCCCAGGCCTACACTCCCAGGCAGGGGTGTTCTGACTCCCCTCCCCCAGGCCTACACTCCCAGGCAGGGGTGTTCTGACTCCCTCCCCCAGGCCTACACTCCCAGGCAGGGGTGTTCTGACTCCCCCTCCCCCAGGCCTACACTCCCAGGCAGGGGTGTTCTGACTCCTCCCCCAGGCCTACACTCCCAGGCAGGGGTGTTCTGACTCCCCCTCCCCCAGGCCTACACTCCCAGGCAGGGTGTTCTGACTCCCCTCCCCCAGGCCTACACTTCCAGGCAGGGGTGTTCTGACTCCCCTCCCCCAGGCCTACACTCCCAGGCAGGGGTGTTCTGACTCCCCCTCCCCCAGGTCTACACTTCCAGGCAGGGGTGTTCTGACTCCCCCTCCCCCAGGCCTACACTCCCAGGCAGGGGTGTTCTGACTCCCCCCCCCAGGCCTACACTCCCAGGCAGGGGTGTTCTGACTCCCCCTCCCCCAGGCCTACACTCCCAGGCAGGTGTTCTGACTCCCCTCCCCCAGGCCTACACTCCCAGGCAGGGGTGTTCTGACTCCCCCTCCCCCAGGCCTACACTCCCAGGCAGGGGGTTCTGACTCCCCCTCCCCCAGGCCTACACTCCCAGGCAGGGGTGTTCTGACTCCCTCCCCCAGGCCTACACTCCCAGGCAGGGGTGTTCTGACTCCCCTCCCCCAGGCCTACACTTCCAGGCAGGGTGTTCTGACTCCCCCCTCCCCCAGGCCTACACTCCCAGGCAGGGTGTTCTGACTCCCCCTCCCCCCAGGTCTACACTTCCAGGCAGGGGGGTGTTCTGACTCCCCCTCCCCCAGGCCTACACTCCCAGGCAGGGGGTGTTCTGACTCCCCCCTCCCCCAGGCCTACACTCCCAGGCAGGAGTGTTCTGACTCCCCTCCCCCAGGCCTACACTCCCAGGCAGGGGTGTTCCGACTCCCCTCCCCCAGGCCCTGCACTCCCAGGCAGGGGTGTTCTGACTCCCCCTCCCCCAGGCCTACACTCCCAGGCAGGGGTGTTCTGACTCCCCCTCCCCCAGGCCTACACTCCCAGGCAGGGGTGTTCTGACTCCCCCCTCCCCAGGCCCTACACTCCCAGACAGGGTGTTCTGACTCCCCCCCCCCAGGCCTACACTCCCAGGCAGGGGTGTTCTGACTCCCCCCTCCCCCAGGCCTACACTCACAGGCAGGGGTGTTCTGACTCCCCCCCCCAGGCCTACACTCCCAGGCAGGGTGTTCTGACTCCCCTCCCCCAGGCCTACACTCCCAGGCAGGGGTGTTCTGACTCCCTCCCCCCAGGCCTACACTCCCAGGCAGGGGTGTTCTGACTCCCCCTCCCCCAGGCCTACACTCCCAGGCAGGGGTGTTCTGACTCCCCCCTCCCCCAGGCCTACACTCCCAGGCAGGGGTGTTCTGACTCCCCCCTCCCCCAGGCCTACACTCCCAGGCAGGGTGTTCTGACTCCCCCCCCCCAGGTCTACACTTCCAGGCAGGGGTGTTCTGACTCCCCCCCCAGGCCTACACTCCCAGGCAGGGGTGTTCTGACTCCCCCTCCCCCAGGCCTACACTCCCAGGCAGGGTGTTCTGACTCCCCCTCCCCCAGGCCTACACTCCCAGGCAGGGGTGTTCTGACTCCCCCCTCCCCCAGGCCTACACTCCCAGGCAGGGTGTTCTGACTCCCCTCCCCCAGGCCTACACTCCCAGGCAGGGGTGTTCTGACTCCCCCCCCCCAGGCCTACACTCCCAGGCAGGGGTGTTCTGACTCCCCCTCCCCAGGCCTACACTCCCAGGCAGGGGTGTTCTGACTCCCCCTCCCCCCAGGCCTACACTTCCAGGCAGGGGTGTTCTGACTCCCCCTCCCCCAGGCCTACACTCCCAGGCAGGGGTGTTCTGACTCCCCCTCCCCCAGGCCTACACTCCCAGGCAGGGGTGTTCTGACTCCCCCCCCTCCCCCCAGGCCTACACTCCCAGGCAGGGGTGTTCTGACTCCCCCCCCCCAGGCCTACACTCCCAGGCAGGGGTGTTCTGACTCCCCTCCCCCAGGCCTACACTCCCAGGCAGGGGTGTTCTGACTCCCCCTCCCCCAGGCCTACACTCCCAGGCAGGGGTGTTCTGACTCCCCCAGGCCTACACTCACAGGCAGGGGTGTTCTGACTCCCCCTCCCCCAGGCCTACACTCCCAGGCAGGGTGTTCTGACTCCCCCTCCCCCAGGCCTACACTCCCAGGCAGGGGTGTTCTGACTCCCCCTCCCCCAGGCCTACACTCCCAGGGCAGGGTGTTCTGACTCCCCCCTCCCCCAGGCCTACACTCCCAGGCAGGGTGTTCTGACTCCCCCTCCCCCCAGGCCTACACTCCCAGACAGGGTGTTCTGACTCCCCCTCCCCCAGGCCTACACTCCCAGGCAGGGGTGTTCTGACTCCCCCCCCCAGGCCTACACTCCCAGGC